>NW_017307268.1:440297-465451 GCF_000935625.1 Nanorana parkeri | reverse complement strand
CTTTTTCTTATAGTTTTTATCTTATTGTTTATTTTTTATAATTATTTTCTTATTTTTTACTTTTTAATCACCTTTTTATTTCTTTATTTAATATTTTTTTTACATTTTTATAAAAAATTTTTTTTAAATCAATGTGTTTTTTTTTCCCCACCTAACTTTATTGCTATCACACAGGAGATAACAAGCCCCCTGTGTGATAGCAAGGTAGACGGCTACTTCCTCCGGCGTCAATCCACATTAACAGGACGCCGGTGGATTCATACCTCGCGCCCTATATCTGACAGCTGGGGGGGAGGAGCTGCGGCCCGCCCCGTAGTCTCCGTCCCCTGAGATGCGCTGTGCCCGGGTGCGGCTGGGACCGGCACGGCGACGCTCTCAGCGGGGATCAAAGGGAGCTCAGTAGACGATCTCCCTTTGATCTCTTCTCCTGTCCCTGAATGCAGGAAGTGATGTATATTACATCACTTCCTGCATTTAGTGTCACTCTGCGGTACAGAATACCAGTGAGAAGCTGGTGCAGCAGTATTCTGCTTCATCAGCTTCTCTGGGGGTCCCTAGGTGACCCCTAGGTCGGAGTGAGAGCAATAATTTTAGGGCCATCAATCACCGATAACACTAAACTGATGAGCGGTAAATACTTTTAAAGCGTCGCCTATGGCCAATTTTGGGTATGGTAGCTTTCTGCAACTTCGCGGGCGTGCGCAATTTTACGGCTTGACATGTTTGGTGCCTATTTACCCGATGTGACCCCGACTTTTATATTTTACCAAAAAATTGGGGTGATAATAAATGTTTCAGAACATTTCATGGGGAAAACAGTTTTCTTTTTCAAAATGTAGGGTACTTTTTTGTTATATAGTAAAAAGTAACCTCGCCCCCCCTCCCGAGTGGTGATTAAATACCCCCAAAATAAAATTCTATCTGTCCCCAAAAAATGGTATAAAATTCATGTCAGTACAGCGCTGCATGACGGAATAAATGTCAGTCAAAGTACCGCAGCACTGAATACTGAAAACGGGCCAGGACAGGAAGGGGGTGTAACCCTCTGGTCTTCAAGTGGTTAAAATAATACCAAACACACCTTTTAGAAATGTTTAGTAATGACAATCTACAAACACAGACGCTTCTAGATAATTGCCGGCTTTTGTATTCTTTTTATACCTTGTTTCTCTTTTCTTCCCCAGTCTTCTGGCAGCGGCCATGTTTACTAAGGGCAGATTACTAGCTCTCGTATTACTTCCTGGATTTCTGGCACATGCGACCAGACATGTGACTAGGGCACGTGACCATGCACAACATGTCAGGGGAAGAAAATGCCTTTCCCTGAGATTCCATCCCACATGCCATAGCGATCCAGGCGGCCCTGGCCGGGCCCCCCCCCCCATGCCCGGGCCCCATAGCGGCCGCCTGGGCCGCTATGGCGATTGTTACGCCACTGATCCCATGAAATTACCGATGGAATTTCCCAGCAATTGCTCTGCTCATGACAAGGCAATCCCGGGACGCATCGCTTTGCCAAACTGAAGTCATTTTGCCCTTTCAAAGCAGGAAGTGAACGCTCTGCAAGTGTCAGTATTTCCCTGTCACCTGACATGTCTATGTTATTATTAATCATCATACATAGAATCTGATTTTTTAGTGTAAAGGTGCGCTTTAAAGGATCAATCCATCTAATACCAATTTTAAAAGTTTTGGCAAGATGTTGGAAACAATTTCTTAAAGTGACATTAAACCCTCAGATTTTTTAACATAAACCAATACTGTAATGTGCGCCTTCCTGTAATCCATGGTTGTTTCCCTTCTCTTTGCTGCTCTTCCTATTAAATCCTCATGTCTTCTCATGCTGGGGGAGAACTTCCCTTTTCAGCTCAGGGCCTCTTCCTGTAGTGCTGGCTCAGGTTACAAGCCCATACAAACGGATACACAGACACCGTGTATCCATTCCTGAGACAAGGCAATCTGCTGCAAAGCAGAAGTTCTGCAGAGCATGAGAAGAGATACGGATTTAAAAGGAAGAGCAGCAAAGAGAAGGGAAACAACCATGGGTTACAGTAAGGCGCACATTACAGTATTGGTTTATGTTAAAAAATCTGAGGGTTTCATGTCACTTTAAGTCTTGAAGACCCCGGTGAGATCTCCGTGTTTGAGTTCTTGGCTCTGCACACCTATTATGAGAAAGTCCTACTCACCCTTGTGAGCTTTTTCATTCATATTTTATTATGGTCGATGTAACAGGAGGAGATGGGCCATAGAAAGGCGGGTCATAGAAAGGTGGGCGGGAACACTCATGCCTCCCAGGGGGACAGGAACAGTTAAAACAGTGGTTCTCAGTGGTTACCAAAGAGCTCAGTATGCAGCTGCAGGAAAGAACCACTCTAACCACTCAGTGGTTCTCAACCTGTGGGTCGCGACCCAAAAGTGGGTCGCGACCCACAGTTGAGGGCGTCCCCACGTGCCTTGTGCTGCTCTAGGTAAGAGGCTCCTCAGCCTCCTCCAATCGAGGCTGTGTCAGTCCTCCTAGTTCTCCAGCAGCAGCGACCGGAGAGGATCAGAGAGAGGGGAGCAGGCAGGAGTGAGGGGAGGTGGGTGCTTGATCACCACAGAGCCCACACTGGGCACCACAGAGCCCGCACCGGACGCCACCAGAGTCCCACTAGCCACCTGAGAGCCCGCATAGCCTCCTGAGAGCCCGCATAGCCTCCTGAGAGCCCACACAGATACTAGTATTGGTGCATCACTAAATTTTACAGTTGGGGATCACCACCACTTGGCAAATGATACCAAGGGGTCCCGGCCCTAGAAAGGTTGAGAACCACTGAGTTAGAAGGTCCTACTGTTGAAGGGTCCAAGACAAGGTGCCAGGGGCTGACTCAACCCTCCAGGCTCAACCTTTAACTAGAATATTCCTTCAGGCTAAAGTTACCCCCTTTCTGTGGCCACTCCCCTTTCTCTCACGTGACACCCTCGTGCTTGGTGATTGCCCCAAAACTCTCACATGGCGACTAGAAGAGCATCTTCAGTCACGTCGTGACTTGGAGCTTACACGGGGCCTTTCTATCTTTGCTCCCAGCTTCTGAAGGGGAGGAGTAAGGACTAAAAAAAACCGAAAGGCTTTAAAAGTATTTATTTCTTTTTAATTGAGTAAATATAAAATATTTTTTTAGGGACCAGGGACATCCATGACACAATGTTCCCAGAGAATTGTGAGGTGTCTACAGAGAAGGCACAACAGGAGCTGTTTTGTTACCGTCCGTCGCTCTAATTGTAACTCTGCATGGTCTAGTACAGAGCAGAGAGAGGGCAGGAGGTAAGGATGTAGGGATGAGTCACTCCTCTGACCCATTCAGCTGTGTGTGTAATCTGAACATCAGTTATTGAGATCAGCTCTTTTTCAGCAAAGCAGTTAAAACTGATCTTCAGCCTAGCAGCTAAATACAAAGATGAAAGGGGACCTAAGCATGATGAAGGGGACCCTATGTGGCCTTGAAACATTGCTTTACCTGTGACAATGTATATATATATATATGAGGTGTTTTACCTTCGGTATGTGTTTGCTCACTTCCCGATCTACTGACCCGACCTGTGACAGTCTCATTGTCGCAGGTCAGCTCGAACTATGAGGTGAGTGAAAAGCACCCCCCTCATAGTTCTCCTTTAAATGAGAAACAACAGGCTGATGAGCTCTACATCTCTCTACTACCAGCGTGCTCCCTGCACTGCAGCACAACTGCCTGGCTCCTTGTGGTGTCTCTCCCTTACCCAGTCTGAGCTCTGATGTACAGTTAATGAATACAGAGTTTAACATGTGTCTATATCAGCCCAGAGTTAGGCATTAAGGTTGGACGGGTAAGATGCAAAAGTGGCCTTCAGCTCCACTTGATGGTAGTAAATCATAAACATGAAACCTTTATTTGCAATAAAAAAATTATAATACGTTTTATTTCTAGCCCCGAGCTTAATAAATAAATAAATAGATAAATACTTTTATACTACATACAATTCCTTTCGATAAAAATACAAAAGTTCCCCCACAAACGTCGCCATTTCCAAGCCAGCCCTCCATACTGTTGAGCTTGGAACGGCTCACCCGGCAACACGAAGCCAGAGGTCTGTTTACAGATGTCATTTCGGCCCCAACCGAAATTAATGGTCCCTTCCGTTAAGTGGCGGAGGAACAATACCTGTCCTGCGAGCGCGGATTTGGCAGCTCACTACAGCACAATGCAGTCGGCTTTACTGAGCCATTTAAATGTCAGCGGATGGGGAACAAAGGGGAAGGTTCCATCTTGTTTGCCCGCAGTGCTGGAGAGCAGCTCCACTGAATAGAAATTCCTGTTGTGCTTGCAGAGTGAATTGTGTGGAGGGGGAGCCCCGTGGCCAGCTGGAGCTCTGACCCCTGACCACAAGGGAGATTTAGGATCCCAGCCAGAAAGTTGTTCCTGCCAACATCAACAGAGCTTGAGAGGAATCAGACACAGGAAGATCTGAATTTTATAGTGAATTACATAGAGCAACCAGTGAATCATTGTCAGATAAGATACATGGAGTATTGCTTATACATTCCATGAAAAGAACCGCCGGGCGCCGGCACCGCGCAAGAAAATAATTACCCTTAATGTTGTGGAGGAGAAAAAAAACGTTATACATTGTAAGGATTCTGAAATACTTCATCGTGGACTCTCGCCTGCTCTCGTTCTGTGGATATCGGCCATTCCACTAAATTCAGTTAAATGGCAGAAGGAGTTGGGTCTGTCTGCTATATACATAGAGACCACTACTGGTGCCATCCCTGAAAGACTGTAGAACAAGATGTCACCGGCCAGGAGTTGGGTCTGCCTGCTATATATACTTGATCGGTGCCAGCGCGGCACCACCACTACTGGCGCCATCCCTAAAAGACTGCAGAACAAGATGTCACCGGCCAGGAGTTGGGTCTGCCTGCTATATATACTTGATCGGTGCCAGCGCGGCACCACCACTACTGGCGCCATCCCTAAAAGACTGCAGAACAAGATGTCACCGGCCAGGAGTTGGGTCTGCCTGCTATATATACTTGATCGGTGCCAGCGCGGCACCACCACTACTGGCGCCATCCCTAAAAGACTGCAGAACAAGATGTCACCGGCCAGGAGTTGGGTCTGCCTGCTATATATACTTGATCGGTGCCAGCGCGGCACCACCACTACTGGCGCCATCCCTAAAAGACTGCAGAACAAGATGTCACCGGCCAGGAGTTGGGTCTGCCTGCTATATATACTTGATCGGTGCCAGCGCGGCACCACCACTACTGGCGCCATCCCTAAAAGACTGCAGAACAAGATGTCACCGGCCAGGAGTTGGGTCTGCCTGCTATATATACTTGATCGGTGCCAGCGCGGCACCACCACTACTGGCGCCATCCCTAAAAGACTGCAGAACAAGATGTCACCGGCCAGGAGTTGGGTCTGCCTGCTATATATACTTGATCGGTGCCAGCGCGGCACCACCACTACTGGCGCCATCCCTAAAAGACTGCAGAACAAGATGTCACCGGCCAGGAGTTGGGTCTGCCTGCTATATATACTTGATCGGTGCCAGCGCGGCACCACCACTACTGGCGCCATCCCTAAAAGACTGCAGAACAAGATGTCACCGGCCAGGAGTTGGGTCTGCCTGCTATATATACTTGATCGGTGCCAGCGCGGCACCACCACTACTGGCGCCATCCCTAAAAGACTGCAGAACAAGATGTCACCGGCCAGGAGTTGGGTCTGCCTGCTATATATACTTGATCGGTGCCAGCGCGGCACCACCACTACTGGCGCCATCCCTAAAAGACTGCAGAACAAGATGTCACCGGCCAGGAGTTGGGTCTGCCTGCTATATATACTTGATCGGTGCCAGCGCGGCACCACCACTACTGGCGCCATCCCTAAAAGACTGCAGAACAAGATGTCACCGGCCAGGAGTTGGGTCTGCCTGCTATATATACTTGATCGGTGCCAGCGCGGCACCACCACTACTGGCGCCATCCCTAAAAGACTGCAGAACAAGATGTCACCGGCCAGGAGTTGGGTCTGCCTGCTATATATACTTGATCGGTGCCAGCGCGGCACCACCACTACTGGCGCCATCCCTAAAAGACTGCAGAACAAGATGTCACCGGCCAGGAGTTGGGTCTGCCTGCTATATATACTTGATCGGTGCCAGCGCGGCACCACCACTACTGGCGCCATCCCTAAAAGACTGCAGAACAAGATGTCACCGGCCAGGAGTTGGGTCTGCCTGCTATATATACTTGATCGGTGCCAGCGCGGCACCACCACTACTGGCGCCATCCCTAAAAGACTGCAGAACAAGATGTCACCGGCCAGGAGTTGGGTCTGCCTGCTATATATACTTGATCGGTGCCAGCGCGGCACCACCACTACTGGCGCCATCCCTAAAAGACTGCAGAACAAGATGTCACCGGCCAGGAGTTGGGTCTGCCTGCTATATATACTTGATCGGTGCCAGCGCGGCACCACCACTACTGGCGCCATCCCTAAAAGACTGCAGAACAAGATGTCACCGGCCAGGAGTTGGTAGACATGTGCGATTCGTTTTGTTACGAATCGAAATTCGTACGAATTTTCCTGAAATTCCAAATTTCTGAGCATCCGAAATCCGAATGTGAGTTTCCGAATTATATCCGAAATACGAAATTCCGTTAACGAATTTCGGATCCTAACGGGAACTAATATTACCCCTGTAAATGAGGTTGAACAACATGACAAGATTTTTTTTTAATCCGAGATACGGATCCGCTGCTGCTGATGCATTACAATACACAGTTACACACACAGGCAGGAAATACGAAATTCCGTTGACGTATTTTCGTTGCGTTACGAACATTCGTTATATTAAAGTTAAAAAGCAAAGTACATTTATAGTGGAGTTGATGGTAGTTTTTTTTTTTAAAGTCCGAAATACGGAATTCGGAATACGGAATCCGTTAACGGAATTCGTATTTCGGATAAAAAAAACAACTACCACTCCAATATATTATTAACAAAGGTATTTTGCTTTTTAACTTCATCATAACGAATGTTCGTAAAGTTACGAAAATATAACCGCCACTAACGAAAATTCGTATTTCGTACGAATCCGAATCCGAATTGAGTTCAGTTACGAATTACGAAATACGAAATAACGGATATTCCGAAACGAAACAGAACAAATTTTTTGACGGCGCACAAGTCTAGGAGTTGGGTCTGCCTGCTATATATACTTGATCGGTGCCAGCGCGGCACCACCACTACTGGCGCCATCCCTGAAAGACTGTAGAACAAGATGTCACCGGCCAGGAGTTGGGTCTGCCTGCTATATATACTTGATCGGTGCCAGCGCGGCACCACCACTACTGGCGCCATCCCTGAAAGACTGTAGAACAAGATGTCATGGGGGCTGTACACATGTACTATTAGCCTCTGAGGTGCACAGAGATATACAGTTTGCTCTGCTATATAGCACTTATGGAATGCTAAAAATGACATGTATGATAATGTCGACTGAACCATCGCTTTAGCATGCTTCACACCGAATCAGTGCTCTGCCCATACTGAACACAGTAACAGGTTTAGTCTACTCTATATGACACATACATATATTTTCTTTCTGCACACCTCCATTCCATGCTGCTCTGTTCACCATTGGCCCCCTGAGGAAATGATCAGTGATTTTGGGTACGGGAAAACATGTGACACTGCCCCACGAAAAAAAGAGACACTTGGTACCTGGGCAGCCAATCGCCAGGCCTCAAACCTGCCATATGGGGGCGGAGAGTGTGCAAAACCCCTGAGCACCATTCACCTTTGATCAACAAGGCTTACACCCAAATCTCAGTTGGGTCAGCGGCAGATTGTCCCTGTCCCTCACTTGCTGGGCACTGCTGAGGCATCGAGATCGATGGCCTCACTGGGGTTTTTTTTTCTTTTTTTGATTGGACAGCTTGGACCAACGGTGCATTGCCATTGGTCCAAACCATCCACAGAGCTCACGCCTCTAACACAGAGTAGAAGCTGTGACAGCTCTGGCCTCACCGAGTTAGGTTACACAAGCAGTGGGGAAGCCGGCTGCTGTGCAACCTAACTAGCTGTCAAAAGCCGGATCCAGCGTCACCTGTAATTAAATTTCCTTGATATTTAACCTGATAATAGCCGATCTGAATGGAGACAAAGCTGTCAGCTTCTGACTTGAAGCTGACAGCTTTTTCCTCCATAATACTAGGTAAGGCTCTGCCCCCGCCTCCCTCCCCTGACCGCACGTCCCTGCACTGAACCAGTTACCCACAATGGGCACACAGCGGGTCCACTTTAGTGAACCTTTGGGCCATTCATGACTTTGTGGACTTGATACAAAGAAGAATTGTTGCAATACTGCATTCATATCATTGTACATCACGCTCTCCAGCACAGTAGGTTTGTGTGTCACTTATTATTGCACATTTCTTGGTCATTCGTCTGTTCATTCCGAGCTCCCTCCCAGACTCGGCCAAATTTCATGTATTTGGCCTGCTCGCCGTGGAAGAAAAATAGCAACGATCCCCCTTCCCTTAGATAAAACGTGAAGAAGAAGAAGAAGAAGAAGAAGCTCAGAAATCAGCCAACAGATAAAGAAATATGTTTCCTAAAAACCAACAAGAGAATAGTCACGAGGCGATAAATCAGACTAATGCGGCGCTATGAAGGGAGTTATCTGCAATTATGTCATGTGGAGGGTTTTCTGCTGATTAAAACGGCAGCCTGAAGCGGGAACTCCATCAATTAAATATCATGTCGGAGAGATGACTCATGTGTAATGAACTTGGCCTGTTTCCAGCGGTATTTGCTTTGCTAGTGCAGCGGAGTAACAACTATTGTCTCATGTTATCACCTATGTGGTGGAGAAGAGAGTCTGACTGCTGTGTCCGTATGGGGGAGGGGCTGGATCCGTGACAGGGGGAGGGGCTGGATTCCCCCCTCCCCGCTCCGATCCGCCAGCGCTGACTGGCGGAACGGACGGGGGAGGGGGCGGGTACAGCTGGCTCTGCCTCTAGATAGGCAGAGCCAGCTGTCAGTCACGCAGCTGGGCGGATCCCGTCATAATTGTCGGGAGCCGCTTCAGCGGCGGCGTCTCAGTATACCGCGAGCAGCAGCTCCCTATATACTGAGCCTAGGGTGACGGGAGGACGCTAGTTTGTGTCCTCCCGTTACCCTAAGGAGAACTATGAGGAAAAGCCTTAACCCCATAGTTCTCCTTGAAATCAATCAATCAATCAATAGATATACATCATATGAGCAAAGCAGGAGCTGAATGTCTATATGTGCCAATGTAACATCTTCTAGTCTGCTAATATACATTGTTTCCTATGGCTGATCAGAGATGGACATAATGATTTGTGGTTCCTCATGAATTGAGCGGATCGAGTAACATCGCAGAGATCTAATACTTCTTGCTCAAACACACAACCAACCAACCACATGGGTGCAACTCGATGGACTTGTGTCTTTATTCAACCTCAACAACTATGTAACTATGTAACTATGTAACTATGGGGTCTATTCACAAAGCTGCAGAATGATCCAGACGTAGCATCAGCTGATCCTTCGGCTAGCTTCGGTTGCGGGAGCCCTTTGGTTCAGTCGAACCAAAGGGCTGCTGTACGGGCTATTCACTATATTCACTATAGCCCGTGCAGCTCCCGAAGGCGCTGAGCGGCTCAGCTGAGCAGAAGGCATATGCTTCAGCTGGACTGAGCCGAAGTGACAGCCGAAGCAGGGCAAACGGCCGACCGTACACCTCACAAATGACAGCTGATGACATCACGGCTGGCTCAGCGCTGGACCGAGAGCCCGACAGTGTCAGAAGAAAGGAGGGGACCCGGCGGCATACCTCATCCCGCCAGGTGAACGTCCCCTCCTCTCTCTGCCGGCGTCCATCACCAAGATGGCCGGTGGCAGGCATCAATCAGATGGTCACGCATGCGTAATGACACGGCGGTCTAGAGACTGTGTGACACCCGACCTCAGGACACCGCTGCAGCCCTCCTTCACATCACAACCTCCCCTTTTCCATTAGAATCCCCCTTTTCATAAGGAACCCCCCTTTATGACAGAAGCCCCTCTTCACATCCGGGTCCTCAGTCCCCAATTCAGAGTCCTACCATCACATCCGAGTCCTCAGTCCCCAATTCAGAGTCCTACCATCACATCCGAGTCCTCAGTCCCCAATTCAGAGTCCTACCATCACATCCCTTCCCCTGCGGCAGCATGGCAGAGGGTGGGATGCAGAGCAGGCCTGGATGGAGGTGAACTTGGTCCTCTTCTGAATGGATCCCACCCTTCTTGGATTCCATGGTGATGGCGGCCGGCCCACCTGCACCATGAAAAGACAAGGCGCCGTGTGAAAATGTTGATGGCACCCCCAGAGGAAACCAGAAGGCACCTTGGATGGAGAAGGCTGCTCTACAGAGTGCGCCCATTTAAGGGAAGCTCTTGACATGGATTGTTGGGTCCTCTGTAGGCGATCCTGAACATGTTGGTGCCACATAAAGACATAAATGAAGGAGAAGGTGCAAAAAAAAAACCCCCAGAGGTCCTCTCCAGCGGTGGAAGGGTTAACCGCTGGTGTTCGCTAATGAGGTTCTGCTATGCTACCTGACCTCTGCGTGCGCCTTCCCGTGTCCTCCATCCCACTCCTCATTTTTTTCCGTTCCTCACCTCCTTTAGGAAGAGCGCTCAGCATTGCTTCATCTCACTGGGGACTCCGCCAGGCTCGGCGCTGAAGAACATTTCCCCCCCGCCCCCCGAAAAAAACAAAATATGTCAACAAAAACTGTTGACATCTTCATCCCTGTTGGGGAGATTTACGCTCACTTCCTGTCCTAACAGGAAGTGAGGGGAAATTTCAATGGGTACACAGAAAAAGCAAAACACTATTTTAGTGTTCAAATTGGAGAAAACTTCGAATTTCTGACCTAATATTGCCGCCTCCCAGTACTATCTGCACCTCCTATTTCTAGTAGGGGCATCAGAGGGACCGGAAGTGTGGACAAATCTCCCCAATGGGGCCACAGGATCCTTATGGGGACATAAGTGACAACCCTACCCCCACTGTTCCCCTGAGGCCGGGGCTGACATTAAACATCATAGGGGCCCCGTACAGCCAGAGGAGAAGAACAAAGCAAAGCATGCTAACAGTGGGGAGGGGCTGAACACATGAGGAAAACAGAGCGCAGGGGTCAGAAGTCTATAATGTACAGAGTGCAGGGGGTCAGGTGTATGTAATATGCAAAGTGCGGGGGTCAGAAGTGTGTAATGTACAGAGTGCAGGGGTCAGGTGTATGTAATATGCAAACTGCAGGGGTCAGAAGTATATAATGTACAGAGTGCAGGGGTCAGAAGTGTGTAATGTACAGAGTGCAGGGGTCAGAAGTATGTAATGTACAGAGCGCAGGGGGTCAGAAGTATATCATGTACAGAGCGCAGGGGTCAGAAGTATATCATGTATAGAGTGCAGGGGGTCAGAAGTATATCATGTACAGAGTGCGGGGGTCAGGAAAATATAATTTACAGAGTGTAGGATTGAGAAGTAGGTAACATCAGAGTTCAGTCATATGTAATGTACAGAGTGCAGGGGTCAGTTGTATGTAATTTAAAGAGTGCAGGGGTCAGAAGTGTGTAACGTACAGAGTGCAGGGGTCAGGTATATGTAATGTACAGAGTGCAGGGGTTGGACATATGTGATGTATAAAATCAGGTGTCAGAAGTATCTAATGTACAAAGTGCAGGGGTCAGGAGTATATAGTGTACAGAGTGCAGGGGTCAGAAGTATGTAATGTACAGAGCGCAGGGGGTCAGAAGTATATAATGTACAGAGTGCAGGGGTCAGGTGTATGTAATATGCAAACTGCAGGGGTCAGAAGTATATAATGTACAGAGTGCAGGGGTCAGAAGTGTGTAATGTACAGAGTGCAGGGGTCAGAAGTATGTAATGTACAGAGCGCAGGGGGTCAGAAGTATATAATGTACAGAGTGCAGGGGTCAGAAGTATATCATGTATAGAGTGCAGGGGGTCAGAAGTATATCATGTACAGAGTGCGGGGGTCAGAAGTATATCATGTACAGAGCGCAGGGGTCAGAAGTATATCATGTATAGAGTGCAGGGGGTCAGAAGTATATCATGTACAGAGCGGAGGGGGTCAGAAGTATATCATGTACAGAGTGCAGGGGTCAGAAGTATATCATGTACAGAGCGCAGGGGTCAGAAGTATATCATGTACAGAGTGCAGAGGTCAGAAGTATCTAATGTACAGAGCGCAGGGGTCAGAAGTATCTAATGTACAGAGTGCAGAGGTCAGAAGTATATAATGTACAGAGCGCAGGGGTCAGGAGTATTTTAGCCCTCCCAAACACAGATTTAGTTACATGCTGATGGTTTATAAAGGATACATGTAATAACAATGACAGCCGCCCACACGGCTCATATAATACATTCCATCATAACAGCTGAGCAATCTTCTTCTGTATCAAATCTACTGAGCCATGAAATGCTGAGAAAGCTGAGTTCATGACATGAGAGTAACATGAGAGTGACATGAGAGTGACATGAGAGTGACATGAGAGTGACATCAGAGTGACATGAGAGTGACATCAGAGTGACATGAGAGTGACATCAGAGTGACGTCAGAGTGACATCAGAGTGACATGAGAGTGAGAACTGAACTGGCCAAAGGGAAAGACGCTTTACCCGTCACACAACCAGACTGCCCCCGGAGCTCAGGACATTCATCCGAAACCCAGAAAAGTAAATCATCGTCTTTCCTCCATTTTACATTTATAATCAGCCAAAACATTTCCCCAAACACAGATATTTATCAGAAGCCGACTCGTTTTGGGGGCTAAGCCCCTCCCCCTTCATCAGGGCTGGAACGTTAGATAGCAGATACAATTATAATAATGATAATTATACCGGATCATAAAGCAGGAAGGGAATTATAGATCGGGGACGGCCATGGACTGGTGGAGATTTTACTCATCGGGGGAATTATATTACAGACATTATCAGCGGTGACGATGGAACGTTATTAGTAATCAATGTCTCGGATTTTGTTACATTTGTATCTTTGGAATAAAGTTTTATCTGGAATATTAGATTGCGGCACTTCAGTTCTGGACTGATCACAACCCAACCTGACCATTGACCTTCCCGGGAGGAAGAGACTCTATATCAGCCTAATGTCCAGATCACCCGTTGTCACCATGACAGGAAGTGAGGAGGAATTTCTCTCATCTATAGTTTACATAGCAGTAAAAACCCCTCCCCCACTCATCTGACTCCTCCTCCATAATCCCCGGTAGTCAGCTCAGAGCGTCTCTCTGGTCTTACCTCGAAGACCTCCTCGTCCAGGAGTCTCGTCCCAAACAAGGTGACCCCTTCTGTGCTGATGGCGGCGTAGTCCCCGCGGTCCAGGAAGTGGGTCTGCTTCTTCTCACAGTCCACGTACATGGTCACGTTTTTTCCTTCCACGCTCAGCGCGATGCGGTGCCACCTGCCAGAGATCAGCAGAGACACGGAACATGGTTTGTATACATTGTAATCACACGTCATCCACCCGCCATCCACCCTCTGATTGCGCAATTCACTGCATTGTGGTGACTCCGAACCCTAAATACTGGAGCTGCTCATATTTCACCTTTTCTCCATAACTACTCACTTGCCATCGGCCAAGTTGATCTTCTTGAAGAAGGGGTAGTTCTCCGGTGTTGGGTTTCCATATTGATCTTCGTACACAAAGACTGGGGATCGGCCAATCTCCACACCCAGCTGCTGCACACCCTTTTCATTGTAAATGGATAAGAGGAAGAACTGCGCTCCCTTCCTGACTTTCAGAGTGATGAGGATGGAGAAGTCCTCCGGGAACGTGTCATCTGTAGATGGGCAGCAAGAGGTTAAAATTACAGACTTGCCTAATATCAGACATATCTATGGGGCCTGGCTACTGACACCAATAACTATGGATCTGTATTAATGTGTATTTAGAGTCTTCTTTGTTTCTTAAAGTTTAGGATGTGGACCACCAGCAAAATATGTCTTCACTGTGGGAGGGTTCAGAACCTGAAGAAGACCAGATGGAGGTCACAAATGTGGACACCTCTGGACCACAGTTCACCTGAAGAAGACCAGATGGTGCTCACATATGAGGACACCCCTGGACCACAGTCCACCTGAAGAAGACCAGATGGTGCTCACGTATGAGACACCTCTGGACCATAGTTCACCTGAAGAAGACCAGATGGTGCTCACATATGAGACACCTCTGGACCATAGTTCACCTGAAGAAGACCAGATGGTGCTCACATATGAGACACCTCTGGACCATAGTTCACCTGAAGAAGACCAGATGGTGCTCACATATGAGACACCTCTGGACTACAGTCCACCTGAAGAAGACCAGATGGAGCTCACATATGAGACACCTCTGGACCATAAACCACCTGAAGGAGACCAGATGGAGCTCACATATGAGGAGATCTCTGGAACATAGTCTACCGGAAGAAGACCAGATGAAGCTCACATATGAGGACATCTCTGGACCATAGACTACCTGAAGAAGACCAGATGGAGCTCACATATGAGGACATCTCTGGACCATAGACTACCTGAAGAAGACCAGATGGAGCTCATAATGTAGACTACCTGAAGAAGACCAGATGGAGCACTAATGTACAGAGTGCAGGGGTCAGAAGTGTGTAATGTACAGAGTGCAGAGCTCAGAAGTGTGTAATGTTAAATTACAGGTGTCAGGAAAATATAATTTACAGAGTGTAGGATTGAGAACTAGGTAACATCAGAGTTGCTCACATATGAGGACACCTCTGGACCATAGGCTACCGGAAGAAGACCAGATGAAGCTCACATTTGAGGACATCTCTGGACCATAGACTACCTGATGAAGACCAGATGGAGCTCACATATGAGGACACCTCTGGTCCATTGTTTATATACTTTGCATCTTCTACAGACTGGAGGGGGGGGGGGTATATTGCTCTGTGGCAGGCACCCTCCTGACATTTACCAACTTCCAGAGAGATCATGGAACTCTAAAGTAGTATTGTACCCTGCTGTGAGCTCTTTTGTTGTAAAGATGGAGGGTATACGATGAGGAACGGCATAAAGTAGATAAAAGAAGAGCTGCGCACCCAATTAGCTGCAAACACCATTTGGGGATATGAGAGCTGCAGGCGTTGGCTGGCAGGCATGGATGGGGGAATTGAGCAGTTTCCTCTTGCTTAGCCCAAGGGGTGAATGAGCAAAAACTATGCTTGAAGGCCAGCTTCACTCCACTGACAGATACAATATCAATATTCCATGGGTAGACTGCACATGTCAGACATGTATGATGTTCATCTTCTTTCTGGAGGCCAAAAATGACTGGTTCTCTCTAACTTATTGACAACAGTTCAGTTGGAGTGTTTTCTTTTCTCCGTACATTCTTCAGGAACCCGAAGGAAGCGCTCCTGCTGGCCCTCATACTGTGCACTTGGCATGATGATAACATTGATAAACCCACCTGGAAATAACTGCTTGGTTGGGGCACTAAAATGAGTCCTGTTCTCCAAACGGAAGGCAATATCCGTCTCTTCAATTCCTTGCCGGTGCGTACATAGTCCAGCTGCTAACGTGACTCCTTCAATGGATTCGCTGAGTTCCAGAGCTTCTAAAATGTTAACTGGCTGGCCTGGGGATGCAAAGAAAATGATTTCCAGTGAGTTGACATGAGGAACGATGAGAACACGGACTCGTCAAGACAAGTCACCTCTACTGTATACACCTCATTGCTTCAGATTCATAAGGATCAACCAGATCAACATGATAGCATACAACATCTACCAATGGCTGGAGGACATTTAAATTCTGCATCCTTCAAATAAGTGGAATGCAGTGAAACATGACATCACTTCCTGTTCTGTCTTTTTGTATCTATTTTATTTGACTTTAGAATAGATTTGGCCATGCTAGCCTGCACACTTGGTTCACAACCCGCAGGTCCCTGCAGCACTGGCCTCCACTCTGATTCCTGGGTGGAGTCCTCCTGACTACAGGTCCGGGGACCTTCTCTGTCTCCCTGGTGGAGCCCTGAACACTCGCCAGCACCCTTACTTTATGTGCAATCACTGGGTGCTGGTCACTACTAAAACATGGACCCAGGGTTGGAGGCTCTCCAAAGACACCGAATTCCAATGACCCTGACCAGGTTTTATCAATGCTGGGTGCTGGTCACTACTAAAACATGGACCTAGGGTTGGAGGATTCATCCCACCCAAGTCTCTACAAAGCCTTCGAGTTCCAAGACCCTGACCAGGTTTTATCAATGCTGGGTGCTGGTCACTACTAAAACATGGACCTAGGGTTGGAGGATTCATCCCACCCAAGTCTCTACAAAGCCTTCGAGTTCCAAGACCCTGACCAGGTTTTATCAATGCTGGGTGCTGGTCACTACTAAAACACGGACCCAGGGTTGGAGGATTCATCCCACTCAAGTCTCTCCAAAGCCTTCGAGTTCCAGGACCTTGACCAGGTTTTATCAATGCTGGAGAAAACTCCTGGAGCCTCTCAACTTGTATGGGTGAGAACCCTGGGTGCCCTTTAGCCCTTATTGTACCGTAACCAGGCCCAGGACTGTCACAATATGTAAACCGAATCGCTAACATTCCATAGAAGCTTTCACATCTGAGAGGAAAGTCATTTGTAGTATTTTTAAATCTGGAACTTTAATTAACATAATACTCTGAGGTGTGTGAGAGATCTCATGTGCTGGTACTGGGGTATGTTCCTGGTAAGGTGGGGTATAAACCCTGGGGTATGTTCCTGGTATGGTGGGGGTATATATACTGGGGTATGTTCCTGGTATGGTGGGGGTATAAATATTGGGATATGATCCTGGTATGGTGGGGGTATAAATATTGGGATATGATCCTGGTATGGTGGGGGTATAAATATTGGGATATGATCCTGGTATGGTGGGGGTATAAATATTGGGATATGATCCTGGTATGGTGGGGGTATAAATATTGGGATATGATCCTGGTATGGTGGGGGTATAAATATTGGGATATGATCCTGGTATGGTGGGGGTATAAATATTGGGATATGATCCTGGTATGGTGGGGGTATAAATATTGGGATATGATCCTGGTATGGTGGGGGTATAAATATTGGGATATGATCCTGGTATGGTGGGGGTATAAATATTGGGATATGATCCTGGTATGGTGGGGGTATAAATATTGGGATATGATCCTGGTATGGTGGGGGTATAAATATTGGGATATGATCCTGGTATGGTGGGGGTATAAATATTGGGATATGATCCTGGTATGGTGGGGGTATAAATATTGGGATATGATCCTGGTATGGTGGGGGTATAAATATTGGGATATGATCCTGGTATGGTGGGGGTATAAATATTGGGATATGATCCTGGTATGGTGGGGGTATAAATATTGGGATATGATCCTGGTATGGTGGGGGTATAAATATTGGGATATGATCCTGGTATGGTGGGGGTATAAATATTGGGATATGATCCTGGTATGGTGGGGGTATAAATATTGGGATATGATCCTGGTATGGTGGGGGTATAAATATTGGGATATGATCCTGGTATGGTGGGGGTATAAATATTGGGATATGATCCTGGTATGGTGGGGGTATAAATATTGGGATATGATCCTGGTATGGTGGGGGTATAAATATTGGGGTATGTTCCTGGTATTCAATGGAACTGAAGAAGTGGATTGGAGAATCAACCTCACAAAACAGAAGTCCAGTTGAATGCTCCTAATTACTACTACTTGTCGGCTTCATCACTGATACATGACACATGACACATTGATACATGACACATTGATACATGACACATGACACATTGATACATGACACATTGATACATGACACATGATACATTGACACATGACACATGATACATTGACACATGATACATTGACACATGACACGTGACACATGATACATTGACACATGACACATGATACATTGACACATGACACATTGATGCATTATCACATTGATACATTGATACATGACACATGATACTTTGATAGATGGAATATTACTGTGACTTGAACATCTCTGTGAAGAAAGGGAAATCCAGATGTTGGCCCCGTGAATCTTGATGCAGTGAACCCCGCGGGTGAATGTGTATATCACTGGCTGCTTCCTGACTCCTACCCCTTATAGAAGGAACACTTTCTGGGTCAGCATTCTGCCCACCGTTACCCCCCAGCGCCGGAGATGACGACATTCAGCCGCCACCCAGAAACAATTCAGAAACACATTGCTGGGATCCCGAGTACAATCTCTCGGCAGATCTCATCATTGCAGAACATTCCGCGGTTTTCTATAAAACAAATACATGTATCGCCTCTCCGTGTGCCAGTGACCTCGCATTCCCACACCGAGAGGAGACCGGATCAGAATCTAAGAACACAGACAATGATCGTAATGCTTTGTTTGTATCAGAAGTCCAAATAAATGAATCTCTGCGGAGAGCTGAACGAAGAATTCCGGCAATAAAATCCAGAAATGATTGGAGGAGGGAAAGTCTCACCGGGAGCCCCACCATCCAGGGAGAGGAGGAGTTACTGGACGGTACCGGGTCCATAGTTCTGGTGATTTCAGGTTTATTGCCACGTTGTCTTTCCTCATTTGTGAGGCTTGTCTGTTGCCGCCAGTGTTCATAATCCCGGGGCAAAATTAAAGAGGCCCTGTCACCTTACCTATCAGTGAACTGGTCCTTGTGATCCTCCCTAGCATACATGCCAAGTGGACTTACCGGGACCGTGCCTTACCTTGGCCCTCTGCCTGCCAATGTGTCCCGGGCCGTGTTCTGGGATTACAGCATGGACCTTATCCGAGTTCCTGCACATGCACAGAAACTCAAAGACGTATTCATTGCAGGGATCAGGACCATGAGTGGATGGTCCCCCGTGGTGGGGTCTGAGCAGGACCAACCCGCAAAGTAGATGTGATGTTCGGTTCCTCGCATATTTAAAGGCGAGGTCTGGTTGCCACCAACCCATACAGTGGGCATGATTTGGGCTCGTAGTAGGAGGGTAAAATATAGACAATGGGCAGGGATAACAGTGTCCCGGGGAGCTGGGACCATAAGGGCCCATTCACATGTAGCGACTTATCGCGCGATTTCCGCCGCGATATCGCGAGAAGTCGCCGGCTAATGATAGTCAATGGAGCTGTCTTAGCTCCATGTCGCGCGTCGCTTCTACAGGACCCTTTTTTCGACGGATTTTGCTTTTTTCTATGGAGCCCGACGGAGGTCGCGCTACCGTCGCTGGAACGTCGCCCCGAAAGTCGCGCTATCCCGGCCGCTGCAAAGGTAAGTCGCTACATGTGAATGGGGCCTAATGTTGGTAGGTGTGCAATAGAGTAGACTTGTGCGCCGTCAGAAAATTCGTTCCGTTTCGGAATATCCATTATTTTGTAATTCGCGTCCGAAACTCAATTCGGATTCGTACGAAATACGGATTTTCGTTAGTTTCGGCGCATTTTCGTAACTTTACGAACATTCGTTATGATGAAGTTAAAAAGCAAAAATACCTTTGTTAATATATTGGAGTCGATGTGGTAGTTGTTTTTTTTTATCCGAAATATGAATTCCGTTAACGGATTCCGTATCCAAATTTCGTATTTCGTATTAAAAAAACAAACAAACTTATCAACTCCGATATTAACAAAGGTATTTTTGCTTTTTAACTTCATCATAAGGAATGTTCGTAACGGAATTTCGTATTTCCTGCCTGTGTATTGTAATGCGACTCTCAGCAGCAGCGGATCCGTATTTCGGATAAAAAAAAAAAATCTTGTCATGTTGCTCAACCTCAATTACAGGGGTAATATTAGTTCCCGTTTCAACGAAATTCGGATCCGAAATTCGTTAACGGAATTTCGTATTTCGGATATAATTCTGAAACTGCCATTCGGATTTCGGGATGCTTCCGGAGTTACGAATTTCAGGAAAATTCGTACGAATTTCGATTAGTAGCGAAACGAATGGCACATGTCTACCATAGAGATCCCGTCACTGGCAGGTTGTCACCATCAACTGGATCTCTAGTGTGACAAGGGCCCAAGCGCCCAAATGGCTTCTTGATGAGTTCTCCGCAAGGCATCGATCCCCGTATCCATCAGATCTCCGAATCAGGTGGCCGGCTCAGGCTCTGCAGATCCCCGGTAGAGTCAATCCAAGAAACCCCCCCCCCCTCATCCCTATTAACCCCTTAGTGACCAGTGACGTCCATAGCACGCGTCACTGGCACCGGGCCCCTTTACACAGACTCCCGGCGGCTAAAGACGAAGGACTCTGTTTACAATTGTAAAGCCGGCTGTCGGCTGTACAATAGAAGCGATCAGGCGGCTCAGCCGTCGCCCGATCGCTTCTCCAAGCCGGTAAACGGCACACCCCAGCCATGTTTCCCGGGCTCCGTTGCCCCTCCTACGGCCCCGGGCTTGCCGGGTGTCGGAAGCCGGGGAGGAGATGGGTGAACCTCCGTTTGCCGACCCCCCTCCCCGTACTTTGCAGATTACATCGCTTCCGGTCCCATAGCTGTCAGTGTTCGGCTCCTGGAGCCTGCGATCTGCACTGCAATAGCTTATTTCAAATGGAAAGGTGACACTGGGGGTCTTTTGGACCCCCCAGTGTCACCTTAAAGAGGACCTGTCACTGCCAATATGCTATCGCATGGGGGGGCTTGTAAGCCACCCTATGTGATAGCAGTTAAAAGTAAAGTAAAAAAACAAACAGTTTTTAAAATGAATATTAAATTAAACAAATGTAAAAATAATTAAATATATAATAATAATAAAAAAAAATGTTAAAGTCTCCCGCCCCAGTGAGCACGCGCGTTTTCACTTTAAAGCGCGTCGGGTGCACCTACATTTGAAAACAACGAACGTGCTACACATGTTGGGTATCGCCGCGCATGCCGGAGTGAGCGCAATCATTCTAAAGCCAATATTAATGCATATCTCGAAACTGGTGACCTGTGGGGGGCTTTTAAAGCGTCGTCTAATGACTTTTTTGGGGGAAAACTTTTTTTCGCCGTTTCGCGGACGCACGCAGTTTTTAACCCGGGCATGTCGGGTATCTATTTACTCGTTGTACCCTCGTCTTTGATATTTTATTTAATAAATTGGTGTTTTATTGTGTTTTGGGGCATTTTTCACTACATTGTGGGGTTTGTCTAGATTTAAGTCTGTCAAACGAATCTCTCGGTCAGCTCTTAGTAAATACCTCGGCTCATACTTGGCACCGAGCGAGGATGCTTCAGGATTCGATAACAGGCCGCGGCTTTATGAAGCTCCGCTGAGCCCCCCGGGATGGTTTGAGCTCAGAGCGGTCCATGGAGGCAACGCAGAGCAGGAGTACGACGGGCTGAAGTGCGAAGTCCCATACAAACGTACAGCAACCGGTCAGGTGACTGAAATCACACGCAGGAGAGATTATTGCCGATTGTTGCTGATCGGGTCCGGGGACTTCTATTGGCTCTTGTGGGAAGAAGTCCTACTGTTACTATTATTATACGGTATTTATAGAGCGCCAACAGTGTGCGCAGCGCTGTTGGGATTGGCAGAGGGAGGTTGCAGACACTGAACGGTTGGTCAGGTGGATGAGTCTGGCAGCTGCATCCATGAAAGACTGAAGGGGGGAGGAGCCTGTGTAGAGGTCGGCCAATGAGGATGGAGTTGCAATAGTCAAGACGAGAGATAACAAGGGAGTGGATGAGTAGTTTTGCGGTGTCATTGGCGAGGAAGGGGCGTATTTTGGAGATGTTAGGAAGGTGAAGGCGTCAGGATTTGGAGTGAGTGAGTTTTAGGAGGGGGGTTTCAGTGGCGTGTACGGGGCGAAAGCCGGGCCTTACTATGAATCAAAGCTTCACCACAAAGGAGCCACACGATGCTATACTTACCTTGTGCACGCTATGTCATCTCTGTCCCCGGGGCTCACAGCTGTGATGTTCCTGGACAGGCTCACGGTGCGGTTGGTACCACGTGGCAGAACACGGCCCGTTCTTCTGGGTTTACTCTAAAATCTTCTTTGGGGAGTCATGAAGCCGACACGTTCCCTCGGAGTCCTGAATTGTAGGATTCACTTCACACCTTTCCATACCAATCACGAGGAACGGAAGTATTTTGTTTCATGGTAATCGGTTGTTTCTGGTAGTTTGTAAAGAGTCAAATGGACATGTCGCTCTGAGAAGATTAGAGGCCGGAGATTTACACCTATCACTGGGATTAGAGGCTGCAGATTAGACCCCCGAGACCTCTGTCATTATATGTTGTTGAGGACAAGCAGGTTGGAGTTCAACTAAATCCCGATGAAGGACACGTGAGAAGTTCCCCCACCTCAGACGTGGACCGGTCATGCTCGGCCACCAGACCAGAGCTTCTATACAAAGCAGGCATTGTTATACGGTGATTGCAGCCATAGCAGCCCAGGCGTCTACTATGGGGTCCGGGCGGTGGAAGGGGGCCCCATTAAGTTGTTAAGGGCAACAAGAACATGTGAAGATAATGCATCATGAAAGGGTGGAGTGGTTGCAGTTGAGGACAACTCTAGTCCCCGGCAAAGTCTACAGTGTGGAGATGACTTCAGATGAACAAGAAAAGTCTTTGGGGGATTTTGGGATCGTTACTCACAGCTCAGAGGGAGGTCATCAGGGGGCCCCGCCCCCATCACATTTGTGCTATGGGGCCCCCGTAATCTGCCCTGAAAGAAGGGTTCCATGAACACGAGATTTCACCTTCATCTTTACAAGGGAGGCCCCCGTAACGTCATAGTAATCCTGATTTCTGTTCCCCTGTGTCCCCCGCCCTCCTCTATGATGTCATGTCCCCGGATTCTGAAGATAATAGGAACCACGAGCTGTGCCGGGAAGGGTTAAACCGTGCGGGAAAAGCTCCTCCATGCTATTCCTAGTTCTTCCTTTTGTGTCTCCAGAACATGTTGTGACTCCTCTGAGCCCGGACCCACAACAACGTGCTTTTGTGTCTTGAGAGAAACGAAGAAATAATTCAATAAGGACGAGATCTTCGGAGAGTCGGCACACTGAATGTATTGTTCCAGATTTCAGTTACCGCCCGCAGCCGCCCCGCTGATAGAACGCCGTTCATTGTCTCCTGCCAGTGATGTTCTTCTTGGATCAGCCAATGGAATGAGAGTGCCATCCAATGTCTAACCCACAGACTCAATGTGATTGAGTGCCATTCAACCCACTTCCGGTGAGCCCAGGGTGTCATGGACCCGCCCCCCTGGGGATTTGTCATCTAGGGTAGCCACCTTTTCTTCAAGTGAAACCGGAACACTCCTGTGCTACGTCACAATGTTTTGGGGAGAGACAGCCAGGGAGAGAGCAAGGTGAGAGAGACGAGAGGCAGCTAGGAGAGACAGCCAAGAGAGAGAGAGGAGAGACAGCCAGGAGAGAGAGAGGAGAGACAGCCAGCAGAGACAGCCAGGAGAGAGAGAGAAGAGACAGCCAGGAGAGAGAGAGGAGAGACAGACAGGAGAGAGAGCTAGGAGAGACAGCCAGGAGAGAGAGAGGAGAGACAGCCAGGAGAGAGAGCTAGGAGAGACAGCCAGGGGAGAGAGAGGAAAGATAGTGAGCAACACATCTGCCTGAAGCAGAACCCCTGTGCCCTTCAGGACTTATCTGCCCCCCTGTGTTTCAGACACCTCCTTGCTCCCAGAGCTCCAGTGTCCCTCCATGCCATGTCTCGTGCCGCCTCCATGCACTCAGGTTAGAACACCAGGACCCCATGATTGCCCCTGCCCACCTGAAACCCGGACACAGCACATACAGGACTCAAATCCCAGACATGTGGCAGCCCTAGTGTCATCATACCACCCGGCACTCACAGCACAACGCTGCCAAGATTTCCCCTGACGTCACTAGGCCAGGGCTGCGCTCTCCCCGTCACTGGACAAGAAGAGGAGAGGACTCTGCACGTCACATGACCAAGAATACCTGAAGGCAGGGTCTCTTTAAATACGTCACAGCATGCAGAGCAGGTCATAGTCCCCACACTCCCTCCGTGGAGATCTGAGCTGATTCAGGTCTGCACTGAACGCGAGCCAACCGTGAGAATCATCTCAATCACTCAGAACAAAGTATTTATGAATCCACCAAAGCGGGATCGTGTCACTTCTCAGGTCGGGGTCACAAAATCGGCGTCTTCACCTCATTCCCTAACTGATTGGCCCATTGCTACCAATGACGCTCTACACTGCGACTGTCTCCTTTACTAAAGAGACCCTGTCACCAGACAATGCATTTCCGCACAAATCCTCCCATACGAATATATGTTGCATGTAGCATGTTGTTGGCATGTATTGTAACATTCTCCCTTGTGTAGACATGCAAAAAACACTGCTACTGGGTGCCAGTGGCGTCACAAGGGGGGTTCGGCCCGCACCCGGGTGACACCATTGGAGGGGTGACACCCAAATGACTGACAGTCATTTGGGTGTCACCACTTCTAAAAAGTCGGGCACTTGGTCACGGACCGAGAGCCAGACAGTGTCAGGAGAGAGGAGCGGACCCGGCGGCATACCTCATCCCGCCCGGGTGACTGTCCCCTCCTCTCTCTGACGGCGTCCACCACCAAGATGGCCGCCGGCAGGCGTCAATTGGATGGCCGCGTATGCGCAATTATGTTATGGTGCACGCACGTGGTGACACATCAGCCTCGGGACGCTGGGTGCCGCCATCTTGGATGTGATGTCAGTAGCCTCAGAGTGTTCACTCAACTGGCACTTTATAGTATTGCTTTTCACTCCTCCCCCGGCAGCTACATAAAAGGTTATGTAGGGAGGCAAGAGGCGGGGCTGGGAGAGCTGGGCCAGCACAGATATTAATTAGACACTCCCAAAAGAGCAGGGGGCTACGATGTGTCAGGAGCCGGGCTGGGATGGGGGACACATCTGAAGTTCAGAGCCGCTTGTAAGAACGAGCCCCCGGGTGCCAGTTCTCCAGATTCAGTGACATCAGATGGAAGCAGTGGCGTCACAAGGGGGGTGACACCAAAATGACTCACAGTCATTTTGGTGTCCCCCCCCCCCC
>NW_017307268.1:432146-439734 GCF_000935625.1 Nanorana parkeri | reverse complement strand
GGTGCGGGGGGTGCGGCCCGCACCCGGGTGACACCATTGGAGGGGTGACAGCAAAATGACTCACAGTCATATTGGTGTCACCCCCCTCTGAAAAGTCGGGCGCTCGGTCATGGACCGAACGCCCGACAGTATCAGGAGAGAGGAGGCATACCTTATCCCGCCGGGTGGCTGTCCCCTCCTCCAAGATGGCCGCCGGCAGGTATCCGAATCCTTCCGCGCGTGCGCGATGACGTCACGGCGGGGTGACACTCGGTTACCGCTCCAGGTGTCACCCAGCTTTGGGACGCCCCTGGATGGAAGAGTTCATAGGGCAGACGGATCAGTCAAGCTTCCAGTGTGGCCTCCGGAAGTGAACTCCCTGTGTATTCCTATAGAGACTCCACTAATGGGGCGCTGAACACTGAACATAACTCCCAATGTGAACAGATGGATACGTGACCCTCGGCGTACCTTCGGGGGATACACATTGTTCATCATCATTGTAACAATTCCTCAATAAGATCTTTTTATGACTTGCACACCTTTGCTGATTTGCTGTTCCATGTTCTGCATTCCACATGCAGGTTGGTAAAAGCTCCCCCTTGTGGTCATCTGTATATCAGGCGTGTGATTAGCACCTGTCCTTAGTAAGATCATCACTGAGCCGTACATAGCCCATGCAGAAAGAAGAGCTGTGGGAGGGGCCCAGCAGCCCCCCACTACAGGCTGCCTGCAGAAAACTATAGGAAGGGGCGGAGACAAGACCAGTCACCCTGCACAAGGAGAGAGAGCAGTCTTTATTACAGGAGGGGGCGGAGACAGGACTAGTCACTCTGCACAAGGAGAAGGAGGAGCAGTGAGCGGTCTTTATTACAGGAGGGGGCGGAGACAAGACCAGTCACCCTGCACAAGGAGAAGGAGGAGCAGTCAGCAGATTTTATTGCAGGGGGGGCGGAGACAAGACCAGTCACCCTGCACAAGGAGTGGGATCAGCAGTGACCGGTCTTTATTACAGGAGGGGGCGGAGACAAGACCAGTCATCCTGCACAAGTAGAGAGAGCAGAGAGTGGTCTTTATTACAGGAGGGGGCGGAGACAAGACCAGTCACCCTGCCCAAGGAAAGGGAGGAGCAGTGGGCGGTCATTATTACAGGAGGGGGCGGAGACAAGACCAGTCACCCTGCACAAGGAGAGAGAGCAGCAGTGATTGGTCTTTATTATAGAAGGCTCCAAGTCTCACACGGGATTACTGCCCAGATCTGGAAGAAATACACGACAATGTCTGCTGATCCCGGAGTTCAGATTTAAGGATGGGATGAAACAAGCAGGAGACACAGGAAGGCTTTGGATGTCGCACTCCATTGGCATCTAGCCAAGCCTTGAAGTGTAACTATGACCAGGCCATGGGCGTTCGAGTTCTACATACAAGCAGTAAATAAGATTTAAAAACAAGCCCTCACCGGCCTCTGTAGCTGAAAGCACTGTGGAGCAATATATCCTCAAAGCACTTTCAGCAGATCAGTTTCCTCTGCTACCCAGATACATAAGCAGCGGTCTCTCCGCAGAGCTCTGACACGCCCCCTGCTGAGTCAGAGACAGAGCTCTCCAATCAGCCGGCAGCATGGGCTTTGCTGATTTCAGAAATATAGGTATGACCCCCCCCCCCCCCCTCCCCCCGTAGCACAGCATGTGAATTACACAGCACAGCACAGCATGTGAATTACACAGCACAGCATGTGAATTACACAGCACAGCACAGCATGTGAATTACACAGCACAGCACAGCATGTGAATTATCCGAAGGGAAACTTTGTGTCACAATTCGAAACAAAAGGGAAAGTCGGATCATAGAAGTGACATCATCGGCGAGTCACATGACTGATCACTCCATCAGCTCCATTCACATTCCCCCGACATTCCCCCCAAAGAATTCTCCAGAATTATAGAGCGCATATAAAGCCGCCATCATTCACCGACACCTTCACTCTAGAGCTGCAGCTAACGATTATTTTCAAAATCGATTAGTTGGACGATTATTAAGTTCGATTAATCGGTTAATCGGATAAAAAAATTAAATACATTTTAAAAAATGGCTCCAGTGATGGACTACTAGTTTGTATTGAGATTGTAGTCCATCACAGGAGCAAGCTTGGAGCGGTGGAAGTAAAGAAAAGGAAAAAAAAAGTGTGGTGTGCAATATAGTGAAATGAAAAGTGTAAAATTATACAGCAATTAATGTAGAATGGCACCGCCTATTAAGGACTACAAAACCCAGCAATAGTACATTATACAGCACAATGCAGAATACCACCAGCTATAGAGGAGTACAACAAATCCCAGCAATAGTACATTATATCTGGTAGTATTCTGCATTGTGCTGTATAATGTACTATTGCTGGGTGTTGTAGTCCTCTATAGCTAGTGGTATTCTGCATTGCGCTGTATAATGTATTATTGCTGGGATTTGTTGTACTCGTCTATAGCTGGTGGTATTCCGCATTGCGCTGTATAATATATTATTCCTTGATTTGTAGTCCTCCATACAGCGCAATGCAGAATACCACCAGCTACAAAGGAATACAACAAATCCCAGCAATACATTAAACATACAGTGTACAATGTATTGCTGGGATTTGTATTCCTCTATAGCTGATCTAATATACATCACAATGTACCATCAGGTATAGAGGAATACAAATCCCAGCAATACATTATAGAGCACCATGTGTGGGAAAGTGCAGGCTTACCTGAGCAGTCTTCCAGCAACTTGTTTCTGAGATCGGGCCTATTGTCATTCCCTCACGCCTGCTCCTCCTTACTTCTTCTCCCCGCGCACCTGTGCCGATCGTGGATTTGGGCGAGCACTGAGCGTGAGGCGGGAGGAGGTGTGGATGCGGGCGGGCCTGGCAGCGGCGAGCGTGAGGTGGGGAGGAGGTGCGGCGCGCAGCGTGTGTGGAGCCGTGAACAGGGCCAACCAATCGGAAGCCGATTAATCGATTATTGAAAAAGTTGACAACTTTTTCAATAATCGATTATGCTCGATTATGTCGATTAGTTGTTGCAGCCCTACTTCACTCCTTCAAACGTGATTCACCCAACATCTGGATTTGTATCTCTTGCATTGTATGTTAAAGGCGCACTCTGGACAAAGAAGAAGATTGAAGGAGAATTCTCCTCCTCCATCACAAGTCAGTTCTCAGATCATCGTCAGAGGCCGAGTCAGGTGACCTGAAGGATAGGAGCTCCCCGGATGCGTTTTAAAGTGCATGTCCACTCCAAACTTTATACCGAAGGCAGCCGAGTGACTAACGCGGCCGAAGCGAACAGAGCCAAACATCCAACATCCGGATCGGCTGAGCTCCCTCGCTGCGGCTCGCCCCTATTCTCATATAGTCACATAGGGGGCCGAACGGCAGCGAGTGGATAGCCGAATGCCGCCGAGCGACATTTAGCTCGGCTATTCTGCTCGGTACCTCCTTGGTACAGACCGGAATAGAAAATCAGTGAATAAAGTGGGGAAAAAAAGGTTAACATTTTTTTAAAATTTCTTGTTTTTATCATTGCTCTCCAGTAAAAAAAAAAAATAAATTTTTTTTAAAAATGTCAATAAATACTAAAATGAAAAAAAATTATAATAAAAAAAATTGGGCGCAGCTAGCTCCGCCCAACTGTTTCCTATTGGCCAGCACCTGCCAGAGTCTTCTAGCAGGCCCCGCCCAAAGAATAACAACTGGGCGGAGCCGACCCCGGCGTCACAGCTGGCTCCTCCCAGTTGTTCTTGTTTAATGACAGATCAGCGTCCCCAGGCCATTTAAGGACGCTGATCTGTCAATACGACTGGGCGGAGCCAGCCCCTGAAATGAAGAGGCACACAGGGAGCTCCTAGGCTTCGGTTCATCTCACTAGGAACCTGGTGATGATCTGGGAACCCCGACTGGCGATGGAGGAGAAGAATTTACTTTTTTCCAGCATGATGTCTGCTACATAGTTACGGCTCCTCTTGAGGTTCTCTTCGTGGTTTTGCCTGGCAACTCGTTTTCCATTGGCTACAAATAATTTAAAAAAAATACTTAAAAGGAGAACTATGAGGTCAGGGCTTTTCCGCCCCATAGTTCTCCTCAGGGTCATGGCTAGCGTCCTCCCGTCACCCTAAGCTCAGTATATAGCGAGCTACAGCTAGACCACCGCAGCCGGGACGGATCCCGACATTACTGTCGAGATCCGCCCAGCTGCGTGAGTGTTCAGCTGGCTCCGCCTATCTAGAGGCAGAGCCCGCTGTACCCGCCCCCCTCCCCCGTGCGTTGCGCCAGTCAGCGCTGGAGGATCGGAGCGGGGAGGGGAGTGACAGTCACGGCTCTCTGCAGGGACAGGATCGAGAAGTGAGCGAGCGAAGGTATGTGTTCCCTCACCTCCCGATCTGCTGAGCCGACCTGTGACAGTCTCATTGTCACAGGTCGGCTAGAACTATGAGGTGAGTGAGAAGCCCCTCCCCCTCCCCCCCTCATAGTTCTCCTTTAAGCACATATAAAAATGCTAAAAAAAAAGCCTTAAAGGAGAACTATGGGGTCAGTGTTTCCCCCCCATAGTTCTCCTTAGGGTAACGGGGGGACACAAACTAGCGTCCTCCCGTCACCCTAGGCTCAGTATATAGGGAGCTACAGGGAGCGGTATACTGAGACGCCGCAGCCGGAGCGGATCCCGACTTAGATGACGGGATTGGCCCAGCTGCATGAGTGACAGCTGGCTCTGCCTATCTAGAGGTAGAGCCAGCTGTACCCGCCCCCTCAGCGCTGGAGGATCGGAGCGGGGAGAGGGGAATCCAGCCCCTCCCCCTGTCACGGCAGAGAGCCGTGACAGGATCGAGAGGTGAGCGAACGCCGGTATGTGTTCTCTCACCTCCCGATCTACTGAGCCGACCTGTCACAGTCTCATTGTCACAGGTCGGCTAGAACTATGAGGAGGAGTGGAAATCACCCCCCCTCCCCCCTCATAGTTCTCCTTTAATCATGACCGGAGACCCTCAGCTCCTGTGTGAGTGGGCCTAATGCAGACATCTCACTTTTTACAGCTGTCCCATAGAATGGAAGGTGGGGTTCGGGATATTTCGGGGAGCGATGGCGCCATGCTTCTGGAAAAATGTGACACAATAGCTGCTATGTAACCTTCAAGCTGGACGGCTTCCAGGCCCCTCCGCGTACAATACGCCGGCCGATGGGGAACAATGCGGCATCTTCGCCGTGACATCATCCCTGACATTTGTACTGAGCCCGATAGACCGTTGATGAGGCCAACATGAGGCTGATCTGAAGGGATCCGGGAGGAGACAATGAATGCAATGAGACGCCAGTGAGGGGCAGCGGAGGAGACAGATACAGTATATGATGAAGGATGAGATCTGTTATTACATCACAGGAGAACTATGGAAAGGGAATTTTATTTCCTAGCACTCATTTCCTGCAGTACATGCCCCGTGTTTCTTCTCTTTAAAGACCCCCCAAGTACGGAAGACCTGCCGATCTGCTAGAAATGCATTCAGGTCCATAAGAGGAACCTCGCCGCCCCTTCTTGTTATCATCCTCTCCTCCCTGTTATGAAGGAAAACATCAGAAAACATATTCACCTGCCCAGTGAATCCAGCGTCAACTCCTCCCATACTCGCCTCCAGGACTTCTCTAGAGTCTCTCCCATCCTCTGGAACTCTTTACCCCAACCTGTCCGTCTGTCTCCCACTCTGACTGCCTTTAGGCGATCCCTTAAGACTCATCTCTTCAGGGAAGCCGATCCCACCTCAACCTGACCACTCAAACAATTCATCCCCACACAGCTCCCTCCTCATGTATCACTGGCCCCTCCCCTTTTAGACTGTAAGCCCTCAGGGGCAGGGCCCTCCTTTCCATCTTGTCTTGAACTGTATTGCGATTGTTATATCTTCCTTATATTGTACAGCGCTGTGCAAGCTGTTGGCGCCATATAAATCCTATGTAATAACAATAATTCTGCTGCCACAGGCCGGGTCCCCCGTTGCCATCTTTATTTCATACGTCACCGGGAGCTGGTCATCTCTTCCTGGTTCTTGTAGCCAGCCCATGATGAAGCACTGCCAATGGTATATGTGCGATCTTCATCTCCAAAGCATAGACACCAACTGACTTGTAGTCCTAAGATAAGAACTAGGAGCGCTACATACACCCTTTGGGATAACACAAGATTCAGGACAGCTCTGAACTTTAAAGGAGAACTATGGGGGAAGGGGGGGGGGTGGTGCTTTTCACTCACCTCATAGTTCTAGCCGACCTGTGACAATGAGACTCCCGTGACAGGGGCTGGATTCCCCTCTCCGATCTGCCAGCGCTGACTGGCGGAACGGACGGGGGAGGGGGCGGGTACAGCCTCTAGATAGGCAGAGCCAGCTGTCACTCACGCAGCTGGGTGGATCCAGACGTCCATGTCGGGATCCGCTCCGGCTGCGGCGTCTCAGTATACCGCGAGCTGTAGCTCCCTATATACTGAGCCTAGGGTGACGGGAGGACGCTAGTTTGTGTCCTCCCGTTACCCTAAGGAGAACTATGAGGAAAAACACTGACCCCCATAGTTCTCCTTTAATAGAAGAAAACACTTCCAATGTTGTATCTAACAGACCATAAGGGAGCAAATAAGAGAAGATCATCGTGAGGCTTTACATAGACTTTAAGCCTACCTCAGTGGATCTGGAGAACCTGGTTGGAATGTCTCACCACCAGTGGAACTTAACTCAAAGCAAGCGCACTCTTCATTCTTCGGTGCCGTGATAGATTAACATGTGTGTCCATGTATTGGAGTTACCCCATCCCGGGTCAGACCATCAAGATGGCCGTAGACACCGAACCCAGCAAAGGTGTCAGTGACCACAAAGGAGCTCTCGGATGTCGCAGCACTGGAGCGGAGTTGAGGACTCAACTCAAAGCCCAACTATAGGCCCCTCGATGTCTCTTACATACAGAAAGCCACTCCGAAGAAGCTTCTCACAACCACCAGACAACCAACCTGCCTTGGAAGATGGAGTGTGACTGGTGATACAGGAAGCAAAGAGACAGGAAGTTACACAGCACAGTTATCAGGAAGGTGCCCAATGACCTTCTGAGGTCCTCCCTGGATTCAATGGTTGCAATGGATTGCAGAAAACCCAAAGCAACACACTATTGCATACAATGTGCAGAGGAGCCATTACTTTATCCACAGTAGTAGCTGTAGTAGACGTCCCTTGTTGCTGATCACATGGTGTTCTAAGGATACCCTCTCCTCATTGGTTGCAATGGGTGGTGGGATATTCCTAGCCGTGCCCGTCAGTTCTTTAGTCCATACAGTCTTTGTGATCATGATATACCATAATGCACCTCCTGGCCTCCCCTGCTGACTTTCCATACCCATCTTGTAAGCTCCATCCCCCCCAACCTTTCAACTTCCTTTTACATTGTACATTGATTGATTTTATTTGTTGCCTGGGGCTGTTTGTAACATCTTTGGCTCCCTAAAGTAACATTTCAGCCAATGACAGCTTTGCGTGGTTTGGCTATTCTGTGCTATCTAAGCAAACAAGAAAAGTATTCCGGAAACCCGAGTCCTCGTATAAC
>NW_017307268.1:430972-431974 GCF_000935625.1 Nanorana parkeri | reverse complement strand
CACCCCCCCCACCCCTCGTCCTTCCTTCAATTCCTCTTTTCTTCTTGGAAATTCCTCTTTTATTTCAGCTTTCCCACCAACATACTTTAACGCGGCAATCCCCGGGCCTAGTTCCGGAGGAATACCGATTGCCAACGTTTATTTTGCGGTTGTCAAAAGAAATGTCGTTTGGAGGCTGAAAGCCAGAAGAGTTCTCGCTGCCAGTGCGTCCGGGAAATGGCGGATGTGACAATCCGTGTAGACGGACGGAAGACACAGATAGCGGGAGCTGAACCACATATCCTCTGTGTGACCAAAGACGCCGAGACATCTTACGGGATATTCCACCCAAATCAAGACGCGGTATACCGGCCGCCATCAAAATCCGTGCCAATGTGTTAAAGGACAACTATGGGGTCAGTGTTTTTCCCCATAGTTCTCCTTAGGGTAACGGGAGGACACAAACTAGCGTCCTCCCGTCACCCTAGGCTAGGGAGCTACAGCTCGCGGTATACTGAGACGCCACAGCCGGAGCGGATCCCGACTTAGATGACGGGATCCGCCCAGCTGCGTGATTGACAGCTGGCTCCGCCTATCTAGAGGCAGAGCCAGCTGTACCCGCCCCCTCCCCCCGCCCCCTCCCCCGTCCGTTCCGCCAGTCAGCGCTGGCGGGTCGGAGCGGGGAGAGGGGAATCCAGCCCCTCCCCTGTCACGGCCCATACACATGGGAACACATACCGGGTTCGCTCACCTCCCGATCTACTGAGCCGACCTGTGACAGTCTCATTGTCACAGGTCGGCTAGAACTATGAGGTGAGTGGAAATCACCCCCTCCCCCCCTCATAGTTCTCCTTTAATTAGTAAATAGAGGAGATGGAACATATAGAAGGAAGTGTGGAAACAGAAGGCCCGCGAGGAAGTCTATGAATCGGGGGGAGGGGTAATAAACCATAGAAGAACCAATGATGACGCAGCACAATTATTTACAGAAGTGGACATTGTAGCACATATTATGGAGAGCAG
>NW_017307268.1:429637-430784 GCF_000935625.1 Nanorana parkeri | reverse complement strand
CCCCCCCCTGCTCCGCCCGGCTTTCATTTGCGGGGCTAACGGCCAACCTTTCTCCACGCTTCGGGTGGCACTTCGGGCTCAGCCGAGGCATATGCCTTCGGCTCGGCTGAGCCACTCGACCGCTGTACGGGCTATAGTGAATATAGTGAATAGCCGGTACAGCAGCCCTTCGGTTCCTTCGTAAATAACCCCCATAGTCTATTAGTCTGCTACTGACAGACACCAACCAGATGTGTGGGTGGCTGTGTGTAGCCCTAGCTGCCCTGCCACCCTACGTAATGTTAGCAGTTGGCATCTTCAACCTTTCGCCCCTCGTCCCTATAGACTGACAATGATGTACAAGCAGATGATCCCAGGATCCTTCCTGACAGACATTTTACTACGAGTGCCCCCCCTTGGGGGCATGGAAAAGAATTTACCCCCCTTTTTGGCTTTGTAAATGGCACTTACAAGGTTTAGGTAGAGCTAACGCCGTTATGCGGCATCCAGAAGACTCGAGCGTCCTGCTCCCCTCTATTGAAGGGGGTGAAAACCAACCTCGGATTCTGGTCATCTGAGATCCCATGAGATAGAAGTCCTCCCCGTGCACCCGCCCCCTTGTTGTCGGCATGCCGTGTAATGTGGTTGTTAGTCGGCGGGACATTTCTAGAGGCTTTACTGACTTTGTATTTTCCCAGGATGAGTTGCCGTGACCCCGCTGACCTTCTGTTATTATATTATGTTTGTAATGCTTTGTAAGTTTAGTGCAGAGGACATTCTCCAGCTAATTTAAAATGGGGAGATGTCACTGGTTCCCACGAGCTTGGCGGGACGCTGGCCAGAGTGTTCCATGCTGCTAAGTGCTCTTTGCAACATGGAATGCTCTAGCAGCATCACATTACCCAATAGGATACTGCCTCTCAGGCTGCCTCATTATAGGGATGAATCTGGGTGCAGCCACCTCATCTAAGGACTGGTTAAGGACTGGTTTTTGTCTATTATTTTATATTTATAATGCGTGCTTTGTTTCATTACATTTGTATTTTTAAGACTACTGAAGGTCCCCCACTTTGAAGAGCAATATCTTGCATTGTCTGTGGGTATGTATAGGAAGAGAAACTGGGCATGTGAGGGATATTGCTTACAGCTGTCTTGATTGACAGCCAGC
>NW_017307268.1:429147-429513 GCF_000935625.1 Nanorana parkeri | reverse complement strand
GGCTCCCCCCCCCCCCCCCCCCTCCAAGCCAAGGCACAATGTCAAGGCATGCAGATGTATCCGGGGACTGCTCCAGGCGGACATTTAAACAAGCATAAAGCTTGCACTGCGGTCACATAAGGTATCTACAGAAACAATGCATTTTTTTTCTTCTTTGGAATTCACATTCCTCATCTTTGCTATAAAACAGTGACTAGGAAAATCATTGACATGACTCTGATCCTTCATACTGATACACACTATATTACCAAAAGTATTGGGACTCCGTCCTTTACACGCACATGAACTCTAATGGCCCCCCAGTCTTAGTCCGTAGGGATCAGTATTGAATTGGCTCCGCCCTCTAATGGCCCCCCGTCTTAATCC
>NW_017307268.1:423227-429037 GCF_000935625.1 Nanorana parkeri | reverse complement strand
TAATCCCCCCTCCACCAAACTTTACACTGGGCACAATGCAGTCAGGCAAGTACCGTTCTCCTGGCAACCGCCAAACCCAGACACGTCCATCGCCAGACAGAGAAGCGTGATTGGTCACTCCAGAGAACACGCCTCCCCTTCTCTAGAGTCCAGTGGCGGCGTGCGTTACACCACGGCATCCCACGCTTTGCATTGCACTTGGTGATGTGCGGCTTGGATGCAGCTGCTCGGCCATGGAAACCCATTCCATGAAGCTCTCTACGCACTGTTGTTGCGCCAATCTGACGGCCGCATGGAGTTTGGAGGTCGGTAGCTATTGACTCTGCAGACAGTTGGCGACTTCTGCGCGCTGTGTGCGCTTCAGCATGCGCTGACCCCGCTCTGTCATGTGACGCGGCCGACCATTTCCTGGCTGAGTTGCTGTTGTTCCCAGTTGCTTCCACTTTGTTATAATCCCACTAACAGGTGACTGCGGAATATTTAGTAGCCGGGAAATGTCACGGAGCATCGGGATCCAATGATTTGGAGGGGGAGGGGCCCAATACTTTTGGTAATATAGTGTACCTCCTGTAATAATCATTAATATTATACCCGCCATGAAGTGCCAAGGCATGTAGACATAACGCATTCATAGACCTTGAGTATCATTTGTAGTGGCTCATCCAATGTTGGCAGCTAGTCTGAAGCCACCTGAGCTCTGGGGGGGTGTCATTGTTTTCTGCATTCATTGGCATTGTTTGCTTCTGCTTGCTCCCGGGGAGAAGATACAATGTTAGGTTTTATGACATTGTATCTTAGGACATATCCCACCATTCTCCATTCTGGCCATCACCCGGGAGACCCAGGAATGGGATGACCAATAAGGAGAGAGCACAGTGATCACTCAATCCTGGACAACCAATTAGGACACAGGACGCAGTGCAGATGAACCTATGGGAGCCAATGGCAAATGATGAGAGAGGATGCTGATGGAGACCTGCCAGGTGAGAGACCAAGAGAGCTTGAAACACACACAAGATGGTGGGAACCAATCAGAGGTGAGGAGAGTGGAAACACAAAGTAAGTGCAGCCAATCAGGAGAGAGCTAGGAGAGCAACATAGAATAACACTTAACTCTTCCACAGACTAGCCTTCCAGCAGGGTCATGGTAACAACAACATTATATGGAGGTATGAAGACCTGAAACCTGGTACTACTGCTCGACTCACAGCCACTGGACTCACAGCCACTGGACTCACAACCACTGGACTGACAACCACTGGACTGACCACCACTGGACTGACAACCACTGGACTGACAACCCCTGGACTGACTACCAATAGACTGGCTACCACTGGACACACCAGCACTGGACTGACTACAACTGGACTGATAACCACTGGACTGACTACCACTGGACTCACAACCACTGGACTTACTACCACTGGACTGACAACCACTGGACTGACTACCACTGGACTGACAACCACTGGACTCACAACCACTGGACTGATAACCACTGGACTGACTACCACTGGACTTACAACTACTGGACTGACAACCACTGGACTCACAAACACTGGACTGATAACCACTGGACTCACAAACACTGGACTGATAACCACTGGACTGACTACCACTGGACTGACAACCACTGGACTCACAACCACTGGACTGATAACCACTGGACTGACTACCACTGGACTTACAACTACTGGACTGACAACCACTGGACTCACAAACACTGGACTGATAACCACTGGACTCACAAACACTGGACTGATAACCACTGGACTGACTACCACTGGACTGACAACCACTGGACTCACAACCACTGGACTGATAACCACTGGACTGACTACCACTGGACTTACAACTACTGGACTGACAACCACTGGACTCACAAACACTGGACTGATAACCACTGGACTCACAAACACTGGACTGATAACCACTGGACTGACTACCACTGGACTGACAACCACTGGACTCACAACCACTGGACTGATAACCACTGGGATGTCTACCACCGGACTTACAATTACTGGGCTGAAAGTTCTATGGAGAAAGAAAAGCTCCACCACAACAGCAAGAAATAAAGAGTTTGAAATAAAAATGATCGTGTCCTTTGGATTATACCGACAGGTTTTGTGGCTTTGCCTTTCAGCTGCCAAATATCAGAGGCTCAGTTGGCGGTAGAGGCTCTAAAGAAAAAAAAAAAACCCCAGGATCTCATCTTCTAAATCTCACCGATCACGTTACAATCAAATGTGGATTTACCAAAACGATGTGATATGAGGAACTCCCTAGACTATCCAATCACTCTGTATGGAAGGAGGCAGACCCTCGCCCTCCAATCAGATTGTCATGTGTGTGGGGAACTTTATCATCTAATATAATTAAATCAGGCCGGGCCTCACATTTCATAGGTGTTGGTGGATCTTCAGTGGTTTGTACTGGCATATTGTAATGTGAATGTAAAGCTCGCCTCCCCACACCACCTCCCCACAAAAACCCCACGAATGAATCTCTCTTGGCTTCACTCCACATAGACTTCTTCTTACGTTAGGAGACCCCTATCTCTGGGGGGGGGTCCCCCGCTTTGTGGAGAGCCACAGACCCTAAGCCAGGGGTGCCCACAATTTTTGTGTTAAGATCTACTTTTCAAATGACGAGCTACATGAGACCTACCAACGAGAAAAAAAACCTCCCTCGCTCTCTCCTGGCTGACTCTCCTGGCTGTCTTTCCTCGTTTTCTCTCTTGGCTGTCTCTCCTTGCTCTCTCTCCTTGCTCTCTCTCCTTGCTCTCTCTCCTGGCTGTCTCTCCTTGCTCTCTCTCCTGGCTGTCTCTCTTCGCTCTCTCTCTCCTGGCTGTCTCTCCTTGTGCTCTCTCTCCTGGCTGTCTCTCTTCGCTCTCTCTCTTATGGCTGTCTCTCCTCTCTCTCCTGGCTGTCTCTCCTCCCTCTCCTGGCTGCCTCTCCCCGCTCTCTCTCCTGGCTGTCTCTCCTCTCTCTCCTGGCTGTCTCTCCTCTCTCTCCTGGCTGTCTCTCCCCGCTCTCTCTCCTGGCTCTCTCCCTGCTCTATCTCCGCTCTCTCTGCTGGCTGTCTCTCGCCGCTCTCTCTCCGCTCTCTCTCCTGGCTGTCTCTCCTCGCTCTCTCTCTCCTGGCTGTCTCTCCTTGCTCTCTCTCCCCGCTGTCTCTCCTTGCTCTCTCTCCTGGCTGTCTCTCCTTGCTCTCTCTCCTGGCTGTCTCTCCTTGCTCTCTCTCCTGGCTGTCTCTCCTGGCTTTCTCTCCTCGCTCTCTCTCCTGGCTGTCTCTCCTCTCTCTCCTGGCTGTCTCTCCTCTCTCTCCTGGCTGTCTCTCCTTGCTCTCTCTCCTGGCTCTCTCCCCGCTCTCTCCTGGCTCTCTCCCTGCTCTCTCTCCTGGCTGTCTCTCCTCTCTCTCCTGGCTGTCTCTCCTCTCTCTCCTGGCTGTCTCTCCTCTCTCTCCTGGCTCACCATGCTGTATTTTGCAGACAGTGCAGTGCAACAGGCTGTGTAATTCTTTGATGTAATACATAGCAGCACTACAACCCCCAGCATCCACCAGAAAGGTGTCGGGGAGCTCGGCTCAGCAGACTCGGGCTGATAGGTAATCATGTGTGCACAGCGAGGGGCCGCCATCCCCCCCCCCCTTCCTGACCTACCAGCATCAGCTCTGAGAGCTACGATCACCATCCACCTAATGGGCGCCCCTGCCCTAAGCTATTAAAGATCTCTCATCTAACGGTTAAAGATTCATATTCTCGGGAGCTCTCAGTCAGGACTCTTCGTTACATTGTTATATTTGTAAAGAAAATCATTACTTTAATAGAATTCTAACTCATGACAACTGAATCAGAATGAACAGGCTGCATGTCTCTGTGTCTGTGTATGTATACCTCATATATACTGTGTGTAGTTATCACTGATCTCTCCAATGTTCTGCATCGGAAGGGTTGCCATGTGCAGACTTGACGGCTTTCCCGTTCCTAAACCATTAGCCTCCGTTCCGTGTGATCTTATCTCCGAGCTCCACACTTTCCATCTGATATCACCCAAAGACGGCACATCGAGCTTTATCCTCTCCACGCGCTGCGCCGCGCTTCACATTCGCGCGGCTTTACCTTCCTCACACGCTAGCTACATATACACAGAACGGGCTCCTCCGGTACTCGCCGTGGTATTTATTCTCCATCGGCGATTCAACTATCAGCAACATATAAAATGACGTTTATGACGAAGTGTCGCTGAGATAACACGGCGGTATTTGTTATTCTGTAACATTGTACCGTTTCCTGTCCTGTTTTTCTTTCCACTTCCCGTAATAGGGTGACAACACTGGTGCCTCCGTGGTCACTACAAGCACCCTATTACAGACATCATCTCCTAGGAGATCCGGTAAGGAGTGCAGGAAGATACACACAACACTGGAGTGGGGCCCGGTACAGTGAAATGGCACAGCAACGTTGTCACCCTGCGGACAGGGTCGTCTTAGGTAGCGATGGGCCGAGTTCGGTTCGTATTCGAACGTCCGAAAAGTTCGAACTCAATGTAAGTCAATGGGGGTAGACTCCTGTGCACACGTATTGTATCATCAATGGCCGCCAAATGGCACCGGAGAAAGAAGACAACGTTCTATAAAATGAAGACGCGGGAGAAGAGGGCGGTGACGGCGACTGGGCAAAAAAAAAATGGCAGACCTGTCATGGAGGGATGAGGGCACACTAAGAGTTAAAGGAGAACTATGAGGGGAGTGATTTTCGAGCCGACGTGTGACAATGAGACTGTCACAGGTCGGCTCTATAGATCGGGAAGTGAGGGAACACATACCGGCGTTCGCTCACCTCTCAATCCTGTCCCTGCAGAGAGTGGTGACTGTCACTCAAGGCTCCCTGCAGGGACCCCCCCCTCCCCGAGCATCCAGCGCTGAGTGGAGGAACAGACGGGGGAGGGGGCGTGCACAGCTGGTCACAGTTTACTTCGGCCCTAAATGTAACCCCTAAAGCAAGTCCTTTACACTTAACCTCTTTCAACACTGACCCACTTAACCTGAGCCTAATACCAACGTAACCCTTGAATGAAACCCTAACACCATTCCACTACATACGCTGATAGCATCTGTGCCAAAAGCCTGCAGCCCCAGGAATCCCGGCGCCAGGAGGGACTCATTTGACGCCCAAAGCAGATATAGTGAAGGAATCTGGTAATATGTGGAGGATTGATCCTTAACAACGTCACTACAGCTTTCCAACAGATGGCCAATTGAGACACCTTCCCGAATATTGCCATCCGGCTGGAGCACACCGTATCTCCTCCCTGACAGGTGAATACAGAAGGAGCGCCAAACCAAGTGGAGTCCAAATCCCGTTAATGATAAGATTACATAGAAGAGACAACACGTTGCAGACTAAAGCACTCCCCTTCATCAGGGCTTACATGGAACAGGAAGTCACATGGATCTGTATTGGATCCTCTTCACTTCCTCGCGGGATACAGGACACTCGTCCAGGAAATGAACTCGCGCAGGAGATGCGCGGCACACTGCACTGTAACAGTCCGTGTACCCATCGGACTCAGAGCCGCTGCTCCATCAGATAGGAGGTAGGTGCCACAGGTGTCGACGGGCGGCTTCCGTCAAAGTATAAGTAAAGGATGTCCGTCCTCCACCTATACACTGCACTGTAAGGCCCCGTCCACACCAGGGCGTATATCGTGGACGCGCGTCAAACGCGCACAAACACGCAACACGTTTGCGCTGCCAATACTAGATAATGCCACCCCAGACGTGGATGAACAAATGCATCTTCCCCC
>NW_017307268.1:421649-422304 GCF_000935625.1 Nanorana parkeri | reverse complement strand
GGCCCTAAATGTAACCCCTAAAGCAAGTCCTTTACACTTAACCTCTTTCAACACTGACCCACTTAACCTGAGCCTAATACCAACGTAACCCTTGAATGAAACCCTAACACCATTCCACTACATACGCTGATAGCATCTGTGCCAAAAGCCTGCAGCCCCAGGAATCCCGGCGCCAGGAGGGACTCATTTGACGCCCAAAGCAGATATAGTGAAGGAATCTGGTAATATGTGGAGGATTGATCCTTAACAACGTCACTACAGCTTTCCAACAGATGGCCAATTGAGACACCTTCCCGAATATTGCCATCCGGCTGGAGCACACCGTATCTCCTCCCTGACAGGTGAATACAGAAGGAGCGCCAAACCAAGTGGAGTCCAAATCCCGTTAATGATAAGATTACATAGAAGAGACAACACGTTGCAGACTAAAGCACTCCCCTTCATCAGGGCTTACATGGAACAGGAAGTCACATGGATCTGTATTGGATCCTCTTCACTTCCTCGCGGGATACAGGACACTCGTCCAGGAAATGAACTCGCGCAGGAGATGCGCGGCACACTGCACTGTAACAGTCCGTGTACCCATCGGACTCAGAGCCGCTGCTCCATCAGATAGGAGGTAGGTGCCACAGGTGTCGACGGGCGGGCTGCGCCA
>NW_017307268.1:421282-421519 GCF_000935625.1 Nanorana parkeri | reverse complement strand
CCCTCCCCCCCCCCCCCCCGCATGCTCATGTTGGAAAATTTGCAACGTGCACCACTTTCCTGCATTGGATGCATGTCCGGGGAGCCAATGGGGATTAATAGGGATGCATGCCAAAGTCCTGCACATGTGCCACAACGCCCATTTCCGTGACACGCATTCCCGCTAGGGTTGCCACCTTTTCTTCAAGTGAAACCCAAACACTCTAGCGCTGCGCGTGGCAATTTTTTTTTGGGGGGG
>NW_017307268.1:402384-420424 GCF_000935625.1 Nanorana parkeri | reverse complement strand
TCTACATGTATTTTGTGGGGGGGGGGGGGGGGGGGAGCCAGGAGAGAGCGAGGAGAGGCAGCCAGGAGAAAGAACAAACAGAGACAGCCAGGGGAGGGAGTAAGGAGACGGGCCATAGAGGACTACAAATCCCAGTACTACATTGTACCGCAATATGAAGCTACATACGCTGTTTTTTTTTACGGGGTGGCGCTCTAATGTTCCCAGGATATCATGTGACCTGTACGGGCTCTCATGTGACCTGTGCGGGCTCTCATGTGACCTGTGCGGGCTCTCATGTGACCTCTGCGGGCTCTCATGTGACCTGTGCGGGCTCTCAGGTGTCTCACCAGGGGTGCTGAGGCAGGCAACGTGGTGTCAGGAAGACAGAGGGGGAGATGTGCAGGCAGGTGCCTGTTTACAGGTGCCCGCGGCTCACAGGAAGGCTGCCGCGGTCCCCAGCAAGCACGGGACCTCAGGCGGCTGCATCTGTCAAAAAATATCATGTGCCGGTATCGGCATTTAGTGCCTTGTGTCCGGGTGTCAGCTGGCCTGAAACGCCTACACAGGAGTCCGGAGAACCGAACAGGTGGCAACCCTACCCTGTGCTTGTGTGGTTTACTCCGAAGAGATGCTGGGAGGTTAAAGGAGAACTATGGAGGTCAGGGCTTTTCCCCCATAGTTCTCCTTAGGGTAACGGAGGACACAAACTAGCGTCCTCCTGTCACCCTAAGCTCAGTATATAGGGAGCTACAGCTCGCGGTATACTGAGACGCCGCAGCCGGAGCGGATCCCAACATCGATGTCTGGATCCGCCCAGCTGCGTGAGTGACAGATGGCTCTGCCTATCTAGAGGCAGAGCCAGCTGTACCCGCCCCCTCCCCCGTCCGTTCCACCAGTCAGCGCTGGCGGAGCGGGGCATCCAGCCCCTCCTCTGCCATGGCAGAGAGCCGTGACAGGATCGAGAGGTGAGCGAACTCCCCCCCCATAGTTCTCCTTTAATTGGCTCCTGCCTAGATTGGCCCTCTATGTATGCATGTGAGATAGGGACCTTGGACTGTAAGCTCCTTGAGGGCGGGGACTGATGTGCGTTATGTAAAATTGTCAGTGCGAAATAAAAAACATTAATAAATAAAAATTGTGAAGATTCAGATGATTCCTGGGTGCCCGTTGGTGACTGGTCCTCTTTAGGCTACATCCCAGGACCACCAATCTCTCCATCTTCAGCTCTATGACATCCGCCGGTCTATATTGTTACAAAAAAACAGCAATTTTCTGTAAGCGGAGCCGCAAATGTAATTGAAGTTGAAAATTGCAGTTAAAAAAAACCCGTGTTTGGCATATTTTTGTTGCTCGGACCTGCAAGCCGCAGAGGTATTTCCAGCCCGGAGCTCTGAATGTTACATTAGGACTGACAGCTCCTGTGTTCCCCCCGCCAGACATGAGACTGAGTAAACAATGTGACATGCCGAGCTGGGATAGAGAGCGCTCAGAGCTCTATGGGGAGTCATGTCACATACACAGCTCGGGGGACGGCAAGGCAAAGGGGGGGCATGTGTCTTTGGAGGGACTCCGTGTATCTTAGTGGAATTTGGGATTAGGAAGCGAGAGGAAGAAAAACAGATTTATCATTCCTAATGTATCGCTTCCATCTACCCAAATGTTCCTCATTATAATAGTTCCGATTACTCTGCATGAGATGTGCGCTTCCTGCTGTGAGAATGACCATCGCCATGTACTTCACTATCACGTCTACTCCGGGGTGTCCCTAGTCTGTACGCCACCTTCAGTGTGTGTGTGTGTGTGGGGGGAAGAGTGCTTCATCACCTCCCAGCTCTGGCCGGCGTCCCAACCAGCGATGTCGCTGGTTGCCAGGAGCTGAGCAGAATGCCGGCAAGAGCATCCCAGGTTGCTAAGAGCCAGGCAGGGAGATACGTGGCCCTTACACATCTCCCAGCCCCGTGGTGGCGGAAGATGTCTGAACAATGTGTGTCAGTACGGCTTCTTATGGTCTCCACTAGAAACACATGTGACGGGTGAGACAGGAGAGCGAAAGAGAGAAAGGAACAGAATGTTGTCATCTCCAAGCAGGAAGTCCCTGAACCAGGACCATCACGCGGCAGGATCACCAGGGAAGAAAGGGACTGAGTTTGCCTTTCTGACCATGTTTCATGTTACATCCATACTAAGGGCGTAACGTGAAACATGGTCAGATCCAACCCACCTAACCCCCCCCCCCCCACCCCCCCCCCCCCTGCCCGATTCTACTGACTTGCCAAAACAGTCCCACATCTTGGACCTCAGTCCCCATGCTGTGTCCTGGGCCGCGTCCTGGGATCACAGTGTCACCCGTATTTGAGTTATTGCATGGTAACTCAATACGGCATTCCTTATGGTGATCGGGGGGGGCTGCAAATTGGAGGCCCTCATATAATTAGAGGCGGGGTTTGGGTGAGCCCATGCCGGTTGGATCTAGGCTGGACTGCCAGGTCTCTGAACGGACCTAAAGCAGGCTGTGGGTGGGGATAACTGTGTCCCGCGGACCGGGACTGAAATGTTGGTGCATATGACACGTTGAAGCCTATATGTGAATGTCGTCTTTGGGTTTGGATCTCCTTTAGGCTTATATGGGAAGTCTGTATATCTACTGAGATAGCAAAATGTGTGATCACCAACTATACAACGAAAAACTGCCATTATGCCTCGGCCACCTACAGGAGCGAGCCTACTATGTCTAATGGTGAATGCCGGCATGCAGAATAATGTCACAGAAAGATGCGTCAGCAATTGACCAACATTCCTAAAACTTGACCCTCAAAGGTGTCCGTAAACCTCTCATTGATGTTGGTGTTTAACCTCCGGGAAAGACATTGACCCCTAACCAGATGACTGTCAGCTGGACTCATGGCTGGTGCTTTCTTCCTCCAGGCCAGAGGCCGACCTTGCCTGGGGGGGGTCACTATCATTGGTAAACTCCAGAAACATGAAGAAGGCGTCTTGGTCTATTATGTTTTGCTGTGGCTCAGCTTTGAACTTTGGCTGCTATCAAACGGCGAAGGCCACACTGACTATGGCAGTAAAGCCGGGATTACATAGTTTAAAAAATTATTAAAAAATTAAATATGATAAATTAAAATCTAAAAAAAATCGATTGATAAGTAGCTCTGGTCCTCCATACCCCTAATTAGTTTGGTCGCCCTCCTCTGGACTCTTTCTAGCTCAAGGACGTCCTTTCTATGTACTGGCGACCAAAACTGGACCGCATACTCCAGATGAGGCCGAACCAGCGATCATTAAAGTGGTAAAATTATAGATTTGTCTCTCGGGTACATTCCCTTTTTAATACAAGACAGGACTCTGCATGCTTTGGTTACCACAGCCTGGCATTGTGTGCCGCAGCCTGGCATTGTGTGCCGCAGCCTGGCATTGTGTGCCGCAGCCTGGCATTGTGTGCTGCAGCCTGGCATTGCGAGCTATTATTCAGTCTGTGGCCTACTATGACCCCCAGATCTTTTTCCATTTCTGACTTCCCTAGTGGAGTACCCATTAATGTGGTGCTGTCCCTGCAAGGAGCTTGAGTTCTCTAGATGTCTTTACAAAGAGCTGCTGACTAGTATTTTAGCCTATGGGCACAAACATGTCTGTACAGAAGACAAGACGGAGCATTCAGGCCAGCAGGAACATAGTAAATAGGTGGCAGTTCATAAAGACCTCACGCATGTAGCTCAGGAGGCCCTGAAGAAGACCCGTCGCAAACACATAAAGCTAAAACGTATTTGCCGTACTGCCTGTGTTTTAAAATAGTTTATAGGGGAACTCTTGCCTGCAAAATATAGCAAAGCCATTCACCCCAACCTTCCGAGAGGGTAAAGAGAGACACCCTTTGCCAGAAGAAACATAGACAGGGGACACTTATCTAATGCACCCCCTCTTTCAGGGACCACAAACAATGAGCAAAAGATTGGAAGCTTCTTTACTACTACACATGGGATCCGCAGGTACATCAGCCCTTAAAGAAGGACAGTGGAAGAGGAAAGTGGGACAGATGAATTTGGTTTCCTAGAAGGGGGGCAGATGTGAGCTATGCAGAAGGTCAAAGCTGTGCAATTAAATGCCTCACACTCACTTAAAGTTTTGGAATCCGAGGAGCAAGGTGGTTTTCTCTGTTGAGGTTTGGGATCAGAATGACCACGAGTTTTACTCAAACCCAAACTGTTCGCAATTTGATGAAGAGGTGATGGATTTGGCCAATTTGCCCGCCCACTGGACCTCCGTCTGTAGCCTAGCAACCAATGATGCTGTGTGGCTTGAAAAGCATCATTGGTTGCTAGGAAACTACTAGCTGGGCTGCACTGTGTCATTGGTTGATAGGATGCAGTTGGGCGCACCATAACAACCTCTGATGCTGAGGGGCTGCATCTTAGCACAGCACCGTTGGTTGCCTTGGGTTTGGTGAGCTTGGGTGGGTTTGGTGAACATCCAAGCGACCCAAACCCTGGCCAGTTCGCTCATCACTGCTGTGCAGTAGCTGATGTGTGTTAGCTTAAAAGTGATCTCCAGGGAGGAAAATGATTGACCTCTGCTGTGGGTCCACCTACCCTCTGCATGGGCTGACAGCTCAGTTGGGGAATGATGAATAAGGGGATATACTTACCTAATTTCTCAATCAAGCTGGTTTTCTCCTCTCCGGGCAACTGGTCCCTCGAATCTTCTTCCTTTTACTGTCTGTGCAGTCGCACCCCTCTGACTTCATCCAGTACAATGAAGGACCAGCAGGTCACGGAGGGCCCTTCCACATTTCGGGCCAGAATTCTAGACTTGGGAAGAGTAAATATTTCTGTGAAGTTTTTATTACTGTCTGCGACCACAATAGAGAGATTTCGCCTCGCTTCCTGTGACCCCAGGACAGGAAATAAGGGTGTATAACAGTCCTCAAATCATGAGAAAGGGTGCCTGTTGCTGAGGTATGAAGGTCATTCCTTGGTAACAGCTGAAGAGGAAGAAATGAAACTGATCAAACAAGGCCAGCTATTTGAGATCACATGGCTCTGCCCGGTCCCTAGAAAAGTTGGGACAAGGATCTTAGGAAGCTCCTATGGAATGCATCACCAGTGCTGCCTATGGAAACCCTCAAAGAAGTTCCTAAGCATTCAAATGTTGTCACCAGCGGTACAATCAAAAGAATGTGTGGTGCTGGAAATGGGGAATGTGGTCGTTGGCGGCAATGGTAGAACGGGCACCCGGTGCGGTGAGTAGACGCTGCATAGGTGTAGCGGAAGAAAAGAAAGATGTCTCCCTGGATTCAAGGAGGAGGATTGCGTGAGGCTTCCTGGATTGAGTTGTGAGACCCAGGGATGGAGGTTATTCTGAAGGGGTGAAGCATTGGGTCTACAGAGGATGGGGTTGGGTCTCAGACAGACCCGAGTGCTGAATGACATAGCTTGGGCACACTGGCCGAGGGCACTCTGAGCTCTCCAGAAGCGTGTGAGTGATGTGTGTGACTACCCTGTCCTTAGGGTGACAACGCTGCTATGTTTATTTCTTATCACAATAAAAATGTTTCATCCAATTACAGGAAGTGGAAAAATCATGGATCCACTGGCAGGACCAATAGGCAATAAAACTATCTTACAGGAGCGTTCAGGAAAACAAAATCTTCTGTGGTAATGTGAATGGCAGACTGGAGCTTATTTGCCTTTTTCTATTTTGTCCATGGTTACACAATATTAAGTTTAATTGTTTAACATAACAAATTTGTGGCTTTGCGGCATTTCCACGAAGAGCTAAACCTCTTATTTTTCGGTGGACTTCAAACCAGTATTAGGGAGGTCATGGGTATATTTAATGGCATCTGTTTGGTGTAAACAGGGGCTTCCCTACACTTTTCGCCACCCGAGGCTAGGGGGGTGTCTTTGATGGCGCACATTACAGGCGTGCTGGTGGTTGCACGTTACCTTTGTAGGGCGTCCTGACCAGCTCACTGACGTCACTGGTTGCTAAGAGTAGGCTGAGCCAGAGCATACCGCTCAGCTCCTGGCAACCAGTGACATCAGTGAGCTGGATGGGGCTCTAGCCAGAGTGTCACATGTTGCTAAGAGCTCATAGCTGAGTCACCAGGTGAACCAATGAGATTCCACCTGAGGCCACCATCTCAGGCTATAAATACTTTTTCTGGTCACACTCTTTACTGAAAAGTTCCTTGTAGTGGGGTGGGGGGTGCTTGCAGTGACTGGGGATGGCGCTGCAAATATCAGCAATTATGTACAGATGTCACCAGCAGTGGCGTAACAATAGCCATAGCGACCCAGGCGGCCGCTATTGGAGGCGGGGCCCGGGGGGTCAGCAACAGAGGAGGCGGCGCCGGTGATGGAGGAGACGGGCCCGGCGACGGAGGAGGAAGCGGGCCCGGTGACGGAGGAGGGAAGACGGAGGAAGAAGAGGCGGATAGGTAAGGAGTGTGACCAGCCCACCTGAGGGTGACCCTGCAGAGCCCACCATAGAGATTCACCCTCAGGTGAGCTATGTGGGCTCTTCAAGGGGTGTAACTAGAAATCACAGGGCCCCATACAAAATTTTGCTATGGGGCCCTGTGATTTCTAGTTACGCCCCTGGTCACCAGCACACCAAGATTCTTCTTAGGGTAACAAAATGTTCTTATTGAAGTTCCTTGTCATATAAACCAGCACTTTGGGGGCCACACAGGGTCCCTTCATCAGGCTTATTATTGACAAATAGGATTTAAGGAAGCTATAAGCAATTAGTCACACCGCTAGACATTTGGCCATATCAAACTTTGAAAGCATGCCCATAGAAATGATATGGTCTTCATCAGATCTGCTCACTGCAAGCTGGACTGGGCCACAGCCTCAGGATGACAGATTTTGGGAGATAAATTGACCAAACAGGTTTTACCAGAGATAAGCCTGGACTACCTACCGTGTTTCCCCGAAAATAAGACACTGTCTTATATTTTTTTTTGGCTCAAAAAAACACACTAGGGTCTTATTTTCGGGGTAGGTTTTATTTTTTTAATGTAGAACAAGCCAAAGTTAACGCAAATCCAAATTTATATCATCCAAAATGGCAAAGTCAAGAATAGGGTGATCAGGACAATCGGGGGTGCCGTACCTTTCCAAGAGCAATTTGGTAACCAATCGCTGGCCAACATGAGCACTTTCACTATGGATTCCTCACAGGCGGAGTGCATTTGGTATCACTCCGCCTGTGACAGGAGCCGGCGCTATAGAGGAGGCATCGGCTTATGCGGCTCTGCTCCCTCCGCCGCCGCCTCACTTCCTCTAGCGTTGGCTTCGTTGGCACCGCTGATTCTCTCCTGCAGCTCTTCAGGTTCCCCCTTAGGCCACCACCGGCCTTGGGAATGGTCACAACTAGGTCTTATTTTCGGGGTAGGTCTTATATTTTAGCAATTCCCCAAAAAAGTACTAGGTTTTATTTTCGGGGAAACAGGGTACATCATCTCTACACCAGTGTTCCCTACATCTCTCTCTCGCCCAGTCAAGCATTCGTATTCATGCACGTATTATTTTTGCCTGAAGGGAACGGCATTGTGCCCGTCTATTGAGATCTTTACCAGAGACTAGATGTAGTGTCCTTCAACTAGGCCGTGGTCAACAGTTGGGGAGAGTCACAGAGTTGTGCCAGGCAAATCCCTGCCAAAACCTCCAAATTTGCCAAAATTTGGAGCGTTATAAAATCCATGTAGAGGTCATGTGGTATATATGAATCTATAAAAATATAAAATAAATTCCCAAGATTTTGATCAGAAATAAGAAATACTGTAAATAACGAGCACTGTGTGGGAAATGGGTCATAAACATACAGTAATATTTTTTTATAGAGTTTATAACGTACACTCCCTTTGACATGATAAATTCCTTTCCGTAAAATGTGGTTTTATTCGTTTTCAATAAGTAAATACTGTAAAAGTCCTTGTCATTGCCGTGTCATACACCTACTGTACATTCTTGTGGTGCTCTTCTAGTTCCCTTGTCTTGGAATTTCCCACATGTGTCTTTCTACTTTGTCCTTGGATTTGTGGTGTCTGACCTTCTCCCACTGCCCTCTCTGTCACCTCTTTTCTTTCCTTCCTTGTCATTTGTGACCATTCCACTGAGGGGTCCTCTTGTCTTTTCTCACGGGGTGATCCCCCGGAGAGCAGATACACCCACCAGTTTAAGTCACCCCGGCAGAATGTGGCTGTGAAGGCCCGGGCAGTGAGCCAGCTTCTAGACAAGCCCTCCAGGGAGGAAACATGACATATGAGGAAGACTGGGGTGATGTTGGAAGGATTAAGGCAAAAATGAGGGGGAAAAATACAGAGGGCAAGGGAGAGCAGTGGGGTGTAGTAGAGTTTTTCCCAAAGTTTAGTCACTACCACCATCATAACCATACCTATGTATCAACTGGGTTATGTAAAGTTGCCATATGCACCATCCACCAAGAGTATTAAATCCAGCTGTACTGGACACGAGGGCATAGACTCCTCCAGCAACATGTCTACAACCCAACATTATCTGACCATCATTTTCTCATGCAAGGCATGGAAAGACTACAACTCTGGAAGACTACAACAACCCAACATTATCTGACCATCATTTTCTCATGCAAGGCATGGAAAGACTACAACTCTGGAAGACTACAACAACCCAACATTATCTGACCATCATTTTCTCATGCAAGGCATGGAAAGACTACAACTCTGGAAGACTACAACAACCCAACATTATCTGACCATCATTTTCTCATGCAAGGCATGGAAAGACTACAACTCTGGAAGACTACAACAACCCAACATTATCTGACCATCATTTTCTCATGCAAGGCATGGAAAGACTACAACTCTGGAAGACTACAACAACCCAACATTATCTGACCATCATTTTCTCATGCAAGGCATGGAAACTTCCTGTTTGCCAGATTATTCTGTTCCTGCCAATAGCTTGCTTCCTGCTCCCTCTGTGATACAATCCGCTCATACTGCTACCCGTGTGCCGAACTCTGGCTGCTGATTCACCGACTACTCTCATCGTCTTCTGCTTCATACCTGATACCTTTGGCTACTGACCTCGACTTGATCTCTAACTACGCCTCTGCCTGCTCCTCCACTACTACCGCCTGCTTTTGTACCGAACTCGGCCTGTTATACTACGAATTGCCTGCTGTACTGGACTCTGAGCCTGATCCCGGATCGTGACACCTTGCTTCTTTGTTCAACTTTTGGGATCAGGAGGGATCCACCTTGTGTAAGCTCTGAGTTTTTAAAATGTTAGCTCCTGCAGGATTATGGACGCTACCCATGTGACTTGGTGTGGGCTTGGCCCACCAATGTCACATGCACCACCATGACCGGACCAGGTATCTTTGCTCCTAGCAGTGTATTGGAGCAGCAGGGGGGGTGAAGATGAGGAGAGAGAACCTCTGGAAAGGGGGGACGTTGAAGCTGAATGGAAACATATTTCACCAAACTGACCGTATTGAACTAAATCTGAATTGGTCGTTGGCTGCTGGTTGCGCAACACCAGAATAGAGCTGATGCAGAGTAGAGAATTTCCTGAAGTCAGCGGCTTCATAAGACTGGCTGAACAGAATTAAACGCTTTCTACGGGTAAAAGTATTTCTCCTCTGTACGAATTTCTATTGTTTGGTCTTTTTCTTTTAGTTTGAATTCATCTATTATTTATCTACATAGGACGCCGAACGAGAAGAAATATTTCAGACCCGTTACGGGTGATTTATGAACAAATGACGGATTCGGATCCAGGGCACTCGCTGCCCCTTTCCTGATTATTTGTGTTCCAAATATTTGTGTTTTTTTGCAGTTCTCATGACTAAGGTAGAATGGATGTCTCCCATATTTTATTCAATATATAGACCACTAGGCCCACCACCCAGTCCCTATAAGGTAATAAAGAGACCACACTCCCATATGGCTTTAACCCCTTCATGACTGAGGCCTTTTAAAAAAAAATGTTTGCACCCATGTTATATTCCCCATTTTAGGCCTGAAAATGACTTAAAACCCCCAAACATGATATAGTTTCTGAATGCCGAGACCCTATAGAATATAATGGTGATAGTTGCTAATTTTTATGTTGCGCAATATTAGCGCAAATCCTTATTAAACCCCAAAATTTAGTGATACATTTAATTAAATGCCCCAAAACACAACAAAATACCCATTGTTTTAATGAAATATAAAAGATGAGGTTACAACGAGTAAAACGATACCCAACATGCCCAGTTTACAAATTGCGTGCGTCCGTGAAACGGCAAAAAACTGCAGCACCACAAAAAGGTAAAGGAAGATGCTTTAAAAGCCCCCACAGGTCATCAATTTAGAGATACCCCAAAATACTGGCACTAGAATTATTGCTCTCACTCCGGCGTGCGCGGCGATACCCAACATGTGTAGTGCGTTCGTCGTTTTCATACGTAGGCGCACCCGACGTGTGTTTACGCGGGGGCGGGGGACTTTAAAAAATGTTTTATTGTTATTATTAGATTTATTTCATTTTAAAAACTGTTTTTTTTTTTTTACTGTACTTTGACTGCTATCACATAGGGGGGCTTATGAGCTGGGGTTAAGTTGGCCTTAGCGGCCTTTTATTAAATAATTCAATAGGAAATTACTCTTTTATCAAAAAACTTCAACATCAGATAAAACAGGTTGCAGGTCTTTGAAGTCCACGCCTTTTCCTGAACTCCGTCCTCTGCGGCAGTACCAAAAAACACTCTCCTCGTCCTTCAGTCACCAACTGCTGAATGTGGAACCCCACCCACTCAGACCCCCCACTAAAGCTCCGCCTAACCTTTTGACCTGGCCAATCGGGTAAGTAAACCAGAAGCCAAAACATGAACTCTTTGTATTGTTTCCCCTATTCCCCTTGTCATGCTTGCCCTACGCTTATTTTTGGTTTTATTTTTGCTCTGGGGTTTTTTGGACCTTTTCCAGGGGGGTCACCATGGGGACAGACGCTACACCTCAGGCGGAGCCTGAAAACAGGAGCAGCAGTTCTGCTTAGCAACGTGGAATTAAAAGAAATGTTACAAAGTTCTCAGACGAGAAGAAGAAGAAGAAGGTTCTACTCATGATCTGAGGCTACGTTCAGTCATCGGCAATGCCGAGAGTCATACACATGGAGTTGGGGCATAACCTTGATCAACTACTGAGAGTGAGACTGAAGCGTCTCTGTATACCTCAGACTGTAAGAGAAATGATGTGTAATAATCCACAACAACGGCACTTGGCGACCGTCCCTGAAATCCAGGTGCAGGAGCCGGTTGTATGGATTGTGCCGGAAAGCCTCAGCGAGTTATAAATTGGCTGAGAAGATGTTATTTTATCTTCGCGTTCCATCTGATACACACGTGACAGATTTTCATCTTCCCTGTGTGACTCAGATCGCCATGGATGTGCTTCGGGGTTCAGGTTGAACGTGACTTCACCCAGAAAACCAGCTCGAGTCATCACCATTGGTCCTGCATTGTAGATGAGGATGTTGAGAGTCTTCCTACATAGCGGGAGAACAGGACAGGGGCGGGCCAAGGGACAGGCAAGAGTGGATTGCTATGGATGAGCTTTGGGTTCAAATTGAACGGGACTTCACCCTAAACCAAGCTTGCCCGGTGTCATCACCATTGGTCCTGCATTGTAGATGAGGATGTTGAGAGTCTTCCTACATTGTGGGAGTGGAGGACAGGGTCATGCTGAGGGTTAGGCAAGAGAGATGGGTGCTTCAGTAGAAGGGGGGCGCTAAAAGGGCAGAACCTGCAACCTATAGTGCTGAAACAGATCACGTCCCGGGATTTTTCCGTCATGTCCCGGGATCTCTTCACCACGTCCCGGGATTTTCTGTCATGTCCCGGGATTCCTCGGCCATGTCTCGGGATTTCTCCGCCATGTCTTGGGATTTCTCCGTCACGTCCCGGGATTTCTCCCTCATGTGCCGGGATTTCTCCGTCATGTCCCGGGATCTCTTCACCACGTCCCGGGATTTTCTGTCATGTCCCGGGATTCCTCGGCCATGTCTCGGGATTTCTCCGCCATGTCTTGGGATTTCTCCGTCACGTCCCGGGATTTCTCCCTCATGTGCCGGGATTTCTCCGTCATGTCCCGGGATTTCTCGGCCATGTCTCGGGATTTCTCCGTCATGTCCCGGGATTTCTCCGTCATGTCCCGGGATTTCTCCGTCATGTCCCGGGATTTCTCCGTCATGTCCCGGGATTTCTCCGTCATGTCCCGGGATTTCTCCGTCATGTCCCGGGATTTCTCCGTCATGTCCCGGGATTTCTCCGTCATGTCCCGGGATTTCTCCGTCATGTCCCGGGATTTCTCCGTCATGTCCCGGGATTTCTCCGTCATGTCCCGGGATTTCTCCGTCATGTCCCGGGATTTCTCCGTCATGTCCCGGGATTTCTCCGTCATGTCCCGGGATTTCTCCGTCATGTCCCGGGATTTCTCCGTCATGTCCCGGGATTTCTCCGTCATGTCCCGGGATTTCTCCGTCATGTCCCGGGATTTCTCCGTCATGTCCCGGGATTTCTCCGTCATGTCCCGGGATTTCTCCGTCATGTCCCGGGATTTCTCCGTCATGTCCCGGGATTTCTCCGTCATGTCCCGGGATTTCTCCGTCATGTCCCGGGATTTCTCCGTCATGTCCCGGGATTTCTCCGTCATGTCCCGGGATTTCTCCGTCATGTCCCGGGATTTCTCCGTCATGTCCCGGGATTTCTCCGTCATGTCCCGGGATTTCTCCGTCATGTCCCGGGATTTCTCCGTCATGTCCCGGGATTTCTCCGTCATGTCCCGGGATTTCTCCGTCATGTCCCGGGATTTCTCCGTCATGTCCCGGGATTTCTCCGTCATGTCCCGGGATTTCTCCGTCATGTCCCGGGATTTCTCCGTCATGTCCCGGGATTTCTCCGTCATGTCCCGGGATTTCTCCGTCATGTCCCGGGATTTCTCCGTCATGTCCCGGGATTTCTCCGTCATGTCCCGGGATTTCTCCGTCATGTCCCGGGATTTCTCCGTCATGTCCCGGGATTTCTCCGTCATGTCCCGGGATTTCTCCGTCATGTCCCGGGATTTCTCCGTCATGTCCCGGGATTTCTCCGTCATGTCCCGGGATTTCTCCGTCATGTCCCGGGATTTCTCCGTCATGTCCCGGGATTTCTCCGTCATGTCCCGGGATTTCTCCGTCATGTCCCGGGATTTCTCCGTCATGTCCCGGGATTTCTCCGTCATGTCCCGGGATTTCTCCGTCATGTCCCGGGATTTCTCCGTCATGTCCCGGGATTTCTCCGTCATGTCCCGGGATTTCTCCGTCATGTCCCGGGATTTCTCCGTCATGTCCCGGGATTTCTCCGTCATGTCCCGGGATTTCTCCGTCATGTCCCGGGATTTCTCCGTCATGTCCCGGGATTTCTCCGTCATGTCCCGGGATTTCTCCGTCATGTCCCGGGATTTCTCCGTCATGTCCCGGGATTTCTCCGTCATGTCCCGGGATTTCTCCGTCATGTCCCGGGATTTCTCCGTCATGTCCCGGGATTTCTCCGTCATGTCCCGGGATTTCTCCGTCATGTCCCGGGATTTCTCCGTCATGTCCCGGGATTTCTCCGTCATGTCCCGGGATTTCTCCGTCATGTCCCGGGATTTCTCCGTCATGTCCCGGGATTTCTCAGTCATGTCCCGGGATTTCTCAGTCATGTCCCGGGATTCCTGTGCCACATCCCGGGATTTCTATGCCACGTCACGGGATAGACAAGGATTTTCTACTCCATGCCAACGATGACGCGACGGCCTGCAGACTGATGTCATGCACGCCGATCCCCTAAACCGAAAGGTCACTGTGGCAGAATGAAGCGACAAGATCTCGGCTCCATAAATGAATGCTCCGAGATCCCTCTCCATGACGTCACCAGAATTCAGGCACCATTCAGGCCTTCCACCTCACATACAGGAGCTCTACCACCTTCATGCTGCACCTCCTCAATCACACACTGCAGATCATTCCTACAACATACATCAATCTCTAGTTATGTGAGGTGAAGGCGGCTCCTAACGCTTCACAGACAGCTCGGCGTGTAACGTGTCGCCGACAGGCGTGTATTTCACACCTGCCTCGCATTACCGAGTATAATCAATCAAGGATTAGACAACGCCGCTGCGTTCCTTACAGAGCGAAGATCTGCCTCCATCTCGTCTTCAGGAATATCTCCCAAGGCCGCGCCGACGGCCTCCATCTCTGGGACCTGCAGGACGTGACCGCGCTCTGACCACATCTAATTAAAGTGACGGTCTGTCGTCCGAATAAAGCTGCAAGAAAGAAATTGAGACGAGGCGGACATGACGCTCGTTATTTTGGAGGAATGCGGTGGATTCTGAAGTTTTACTTTGTATCGGTTGAGGTTCCTCAGAAGCACCAAATCCTTCATACCCGGTACGCGGGGGGTTCAATGCTGGCGGCCCAGAGCAATACAGTAGATCTGGGTGCGGGGGATTTGGCATAGGGTTGCCACCTGTCCAGGATTCACCCGGACAGTTCGGGTTTTGAATGCTGCGTCCAGGTTTCATGGCAGCAGAAACCCGGAAACATGATGTCAGGCAGACAGGGGGCAACCAAAATTAAGATAGGGGCTACTGGCCCTCCCCCCCCCCACTAAAAATAGACTCAACTGTGATATTTACATATGAATGGGCGACGACTCATTCTCCCCAAAAAAATTGTTCGGGTTTCGCTGGAAGAAAAGGTGGCAACCCTAACTTGGCACCAAATTGTAACCCACCTTTAACCCCCTCAGTGCCACCGTATTGTAAAAACAAAATGGTGGACACTATTTTTGGAGCGCCCCTTATAAACGGCGCTGCAGAAAAGACAAACACATGGCGGCTGGTGTGTCCATCAATGACGGTGACTGAGTTGTCATTGGACAGCTGAGATCACAGTCACAATGTACAGAGCCAATCACGGTGGCTCTGCGCCTTGTGCTCACTATGAACCAATCACAGCTATCGCAAGTGTTTACAAACATTGAGCCTATTGCTTTTTTAAAGAAGGGGGGTTTAAAGTGTCGCAGACCGCCAACGATTGTGGGATTGTGTAGAAATAGAAGGTAATGTACTAAAAATACCAAAATTTGTATCTTTTAAAAAAAAAATTCTATAGAAAAAAAAAGGAAGAAAATTCTGTCCCCAAAAAAATGTATTTGGGTCCGGTGTTCCATGACGGAGTGATTGTCAGTCAAACTATCACAGCGCTGAAAGCTGATGAATGGCCTGGCAATGAAGGGGTGTATACTGGCCGGTACTCAAGCGGTTAAAAGATTGTCATTGGCCCCTAACTGAACCCATAAACTGCCCCTAACACCCCGTTCACCCAAAACTCTTGGGGCCCATTCACACCATCAGGTCGGCTGCCCCGGTGACGAGCACACATCACATGGCACATTGGCATGCACAGTGTTAACTCAGCCCAGTCACTTGAATTGGCTGCTTAATGCATCAGAACGGGCCAACATTCGTGTTCCAGCATTGTCTTCCGTGCACATCACCGCGCTGCACCACTGCGCATGACACGCTCATCACCGCGGCACACCAATGTGAACGGGCCCCAGAGGCTGGAAACACACATTGGCATTTATTCCTGATGTGATTTCCATTGAACTCAATAGAAATGCGTCAAATGCATCTTGTAAGGTCCGTCATGACGCACATGGACACAAGGTAGGGATGCACCGACACCGGTATTTCGGTATCGGGTTTTTTTTCCACTACTCGCCGATACCGAATACCGATACCGGAGGTCCCATTAAGGAAGCCGGGCGCGCTGTAATGACTCACCACCCGGCTTTCCGATTACCAGGGAAGCCGTCTCCGTGCTTCTCATCACTAGGTGACGGGAAGCATGGAGCTGGCTTTCTGGGCAAGTCATGACATGGGTGCCAGGGTTCCTGATTGGCCGGGGAGCCGCCTCCATGGTTCCTCCTCACCAGATGGCGAGAAGCGTGGAGCAGGCTTTCTGGCCAATCAGGAAGCCGGGCGCTGAGTAATGACGCGGCGCCCGGGTTCCTGACTGGCCGGGGAGCCGGCTCCATGCTCCCTCGTCACAAGGTGATGAGGGAGCATGGAGCCGGCTTCCCGGCCAATCAGAAAGCGGGGCGCCGCATCATTACATGGCGCCTGGTTTCCTGATTGGCCAGAAAGCCGGCTCCATGTTCCCTTGTCACAAATGACGAGGGAGCATGGAGCCGGCTTCCCGGCCAATCAGGAAGCCGGGCAGAGTGTAATGACGCGCTGCCCGGCTTCCTGATACCGGAAGCTGAAGTATCGGGCCAGGCATCGGAGCATTTGGGCGAGTACTCACCTAAATACTCGGCATCGGTACCAATGCTGACAGTGGCGCCACAAGGGGGGTGTGGCCCGCGCCCGGGTGACACCATTGGAGGGGTGACACCAAAATGACTGGCAGTAAAGTAAAATGACTCTGAAAAGTCGGGCGCGCAGTCATGGACCGAACGCCCGACAGTATCAGGAGAGAGGAGGGGACCCGGCGGCATACCTTATCCCGCCGGGTGGCTGTCTCCTCCTCTCTCTGCCGGCGTCCACCACCAAGATGGCCGCCGGCAGGTATCAGAAGACTGCCGCGCGTGTGCGATGACGTCTCGGCGGGGGTGACACTTGGTTACCGCTCCGGGTGTCACCCAGCCTGGGGACGCCCCTGAATACTGATACCAGTATCGATATCTGTGCATCCCTAACACAAGGTGATGAGCATGAATGTGCGCTGATATGTGATATGATGTTCACTGATGTGCAATGTAAAGCAATAAAACGCACAGCAGCAATCGGTGATAGACACTGACATGCATCATGATGTGTTTCCAATGATGTCATACACAGTACTTTGGGGTATACGTATAAACAAACACTTATAATGGGATCTTTCACAGACCAAAAGGGAACAAATAGAAGTTCATTGTTTGGGGTTCACATACACAAGAGCTGTATTTATAAACAATGTGCAGAGCCATTCGTCCTGCGAAACTCGGCGAACGCTCGAGGGAAAAAACGAATGTTATTAGTGTATTTTCTTGTAATATCGGGACAATACCACATTGTGGCCACTAGATGGAGCTGAGGAGCATAGGAAATAAATTAGTGATGCTCCATCTAGTGGCCACAATGTGGTATTGTCCCGATATTACAAGAAAATACACTAATAACATTCGTTTCTGCCTCAGTTTGCACAGAAAGAGCGTTTACCAAGTTTTGCCGGATGAATGACTCTGCAAATTGCTTATCAATACACCTCAATGTGTATGTGAACGCATCAAGAACTCCTATTTGCCCCCCTTTTGGTCTGTTAAATATCCTGTTGGGAGTGTTTTCTTATATCTGTTCAGTAAGTGCCAAAAAAATACCTGTTGATCCTTCCGGAAATCTTGAGAGCTGATAACTTCCTGCGCTCTCTGCCTATGATGACTGTTATCAGTTAGCGTCGTTCCCAATTCCCTCCAAAGAACTACAGAACACCTCCCCACTATGATACGGTGAGCGTTGTCCCCCCTAGGACAGGAAGTGTGCTGGCGGCGGGATCAGAAGGTGAAGATAAAGGGAAAAGAAAACTAAAGCAGACACCACATCTGAGGACGGCAGAGCTGCAATACGCGACGTTTTCATTCTTAGGTTTAAGGGCCGGTTCACACCACAAAGCGTGCGTTCCAGAGCGTTCGGCCTCTGGAACGCAACACAGCCGTCTATCTGCAGTCAGGGCCGGAAGGGGGCGTGGCAGTGCATTGAAGTCAATGCACCGCAGCCACGCCCCCCCCCCCATGCCTGCAGTGTGATCGCTGCAAGCACTATTTTTGCAGATCACACTTGGCCCGGAATGCAAGCAGCACTAATCTGCCACGCGTTCGGGTGCGGCCGATCGCACTGCGGGCGGGGTCGTGGCTGCGCTGCCATTGACTTCAATGGCCCCTCCCACCCCTGAACGCAGGGAGCCGGCCTGGGCCTGCGTTCCAGGTGCTGAACGCACTCTCT
>NW_017307268.1:389547-401979 GCF_000935625.1 Nanorana parkeri | reverse complement strand
GTTTCACTGTACATGTTAGTAATGATTCATTATAGAATGATTGAATACAGCACACCCCCTCCCCCTCCCCACCCCCTCGGGGGCTCTTTATATCAAATACGAGGGGCGGGGGGCTATAAAACATGCGGGAAAGGTCTAAATTCTGAATTTAGATTATACTGTATATACTGTCCAGTGGAGGGGCTCTGATGGGTCCTGTGATGAGGAAACACAGATACGTTTATTGTAATTGTGTATCTATAATCAGGGGCGTCCCGAGGCCGGGTGACAACCCGCCATCACGTCATCGCACGTGTGCGTCTATCTTATTGACGCCTGCCGGCGGCCATCTTGGTGGTGGACTCCCAATGCGCCAGCCCACTGCCCCCAGAGCTGAGAGCTCTTGAGACCAGTACTGAGGCAGGTCGCTGTGATGTCTTCAGGAAACTATGTACAGCCACCCTGCCGGCTCCTCCCACCAGCCATGATCTGCCTGCATTGTGAGAAGCACAGAGACCCGGTGATGACATCACTTCATCTAAAAAAAGCTATGTAATGGGGAAAGGGTTCATTTATAATTGCCGTTATCATGTTGATGATGGGGGGAGGGGGGACTAGGGAAGGCAAACTATAAGCAGATTAAACTCTGACAACCTAATGGGAGATCTTTCGGCAACATTGAGGAATGCATTGGGAAAGGTATATATCTGTGCCTATGGACAGGGCAGCCATCAGGGGGGTACGGCCGATACTCATGTAAGGGGCCCGGGCAGCCTGGGGGGCCCGCCCGAGTCCCTTACATGGCTATTGGCCGACGCTGAAGGGCGAGGAGGCAGGGCCCCAGCATTGCCGCTCCAGTGGCTTCGAGACAAGCTGGGGCCCCATCAGCGACGCTGCTCATCTGATGTCGGACTGGACGGAAGTGACGTCACTTCTGGCCGGTCCGGCGGCAGACGAGGCCATGTGTGCAGGTAAGAGGAGCTAGGAAGGAAGGGAGGGAGGGATGCAGCCCTGACCAGCCCACCTGAGACCCCTTCAGAGCCCACCATAGACAGTCTCACATGGGCTGTGCAGCATCTATGGTGGGCTCTGCAGGGTCACTCTCAGGTGGGTCCTGTGTCCATCGCGTCACTAAGCCCTGCGTCCAGCGCGTCACTAAGACCTGCATCCAGCGGTGGGTGGGGTGGGGGGGGGCCCCGGCCTAAAGCCGTGTAAGGGGCCCCAAAATTTCTGATGGCTGCCCTGCCTATGGAGGGGGGAGTGATGTGGGTGCCCGCTGCCCCAGGGGAATCCATAGTGACGGGTCAGGATCCCCCGGTCAGCTTGGGTCGGGGAACGTTGCGCCGGGCTGCGGAGGGGGTCTATGAACATACAAATACTCCCGGGTCTCTAGACTCTTACTTTGTCACCTTTTCTTCTCTGCGCTTAATGCGAAACGCCGTGATCCTCACCTCGCCTTACAATGGCATGCAGAATAAGCGGCAACGCACTAACACATGCATGGTGCTAACATACACAGACGTGACCCCCCCCTCCCGCCTGAGGCGCCGTCCATCACAGACTCACTGCTCTGCCACTGGTCCTCCTATGTGATGGTGAGAAGCATCATTCAGCTGACTTCCTGTGAGCCCAGGGTGTCATGGACCCGCCCCCTGGGGCTGTGTCACACGTCGGTCTGGCCTCACAGTACGATACTGCAGAGAACAGCGATGACATCATAACGTCAGCGTCACGCCCACCAAAGGGAGAAGAGAAACCGAGGACGTCCAATGGCCAGGAGACCGCTCGGGGTGCAAGGTATGTAAAAGGAAGGGAATAAAGGGGATCGGTTTTTTTTTTGGCACGCAAAGTGGAAGTAATATCTCCTGACACGCAGAATACATGGATAGGACACACCTACAGCACTGCGCGGCCGGAATATTCCATGTATAACTCGAGACTAATGGTGGATATTGGACAGAAAAGAACAAGTCTGTGCAGATGAAGTGCGGAGCCGGCAAACACAGCTTGACAAAGGCTCCCCATCCCCTCCCTTGCCCCCGGTGGACTGGTGACAGTGACCTCTGACCCTCATTTATGTCCATAGGGCATCGGGGTCAGATTCTTGTCTTCTCTGCGAGCCAAGGTCTTGTGGCACCCAAGGCGAAGATGTTAAAATGCCCCCCCCAGGGACCTGAGGCAGATGAAGCTTGCACATCCATGCTTATGTTGGCTGGACCAGCTGAGAGATGACAGCCATACGGTGACCAGGTCTTGGTTCATGGACCATTAAACTGGTTGTGGGAGGTGTAGTTTGAGATATTGCAGGGAGCAGGAGAGAGAACCAGAGGGCAAAGGCAGGAGAGGCTCCTGCCCCACAATGCCCGAGATGGGTGCCCCAGATGGAGTCACTTGTGGGGGGGGCACACCTGCCACCCCCTTTCCAGGCAGAGCATCCCAGGTTGCAAACCGTGATGCTCTGTCTGATGTCCTGTCCAGCTCCTGGTAACCAGTGACATCAGTGAGCTGGGTGGGATGCCGAATAAAGGTACCATGGACCCCCCATAATGTGCACCACCAACAACCACACCCCCCTTTCCAGTAACATGCACCACCCTTACATACACCATCTGCACCCTCCCATGCACCATGAAAAGTATAGGGATGCCCCGGCCTCTGGGTCGGCCCAGCCCAGCTGCTAACACTTAGTCCAATGGTAATGCTGGAGCAGAAGTAACTGTATGACCTGTCACATCACCTAAATGTCCCAAATTGTTCTATTGGTGTACAGCATGGGACCCCAGCCAGTGGCCCCCCAGCTTGCTCTCAGCCCCCTTCTATGTGACTTCATTAGCCCATCCGCTTCCCATTACCCGAATCCGAACACTGTGTTGCAATAGGGCTGAATTGTAAAGAATGACTAACTTACCTCAATGAATCATTTTTCATCATCTTTACAGAGCCGGTCGACCCAAAACCGATGAGAAGACCAGAAAAATGCCAACAACGTATCCCCAGCCCATGGAATACCGGGTGGGGGCCAAATAAGAGCCCAACCGCAGCCTGCAGGGGTTTGCTTTATCCAAAGCTGATATTTATGTTTCCCTGGATTCCATTAAAGGAGAACTACGAGGTCGGGGCTTTTCCCCATAGTTCTCCTTAGGGTAACGGGAGGACACAAACTAGCGTCCTCCCGTCACCCTAAGCTCAGTATATAGGGAGCTACAGGGAGCGGTATACTGAGACGCCGCAGCCGGGACGGATCCCGACAATTGTGTCTGGATCCGCCCAGCTGCGTGATTGACAGATGGCTCTTCCTATCTAGAGGCTGTACCCGCCCCCTCCCCCTGTCCGTCCCGCCAGTCAGCGCTGGCGGATCGGAGTGGGGAATCCAGCCCCTTCCCTGTCACAGCAGAGAGCCGTGACAGGATCGAGAGGTGAGCGAACGCCGGTATGTGTTCTCTCACTTCCCGATCTACTGAGCCGACCTGTGACAGTCTCATTGTCACAGGTCGGCTAGGACTATGAGGGGAGTGAACAGCCCCTCCCCCCCTCATAGTTCTCCTTTAGACCACCTGACGGTTCCTCATCTCTCGGGGGGACTCTGCAGGTGAGTTCCTGGGTCTGAACATCCGCTACAGTCATTATAATTGGCTTCTGTCCTCCCTGCTGATCTATTCTCTAACACGGCAAAGGCAGCAGGAGACGTGGGAACACCCCGAGGTGGGCAGAACCACCCCAAACCCCCAACATGAGCAGAAACAAAGCCAAGAACTCAGACTCTAGAGGTCCCAAGAGTGTTAGGTAGCTGGAAGGTGGCCCGGTCTGCCAAACTCTCTCTGTAACTAAGATGTCACTTGTGGGTGGACTGACCCTTGAAGGAAAGTCTTTGTGACTGCTATAAAGTTCTTATTTTGTCTCGCCGGGGCTCATTGCCACTTGAATTGTTGACCTGACAAGGGCCGAGGACTAATGATTGACAACTGACAATCCAACGTCTACCCGACTCTGGCTCTATGATCCAATGACTGGTGCGATAGCATTCCCTCAATGAACTCCTTCAGCTCCCAGTGAATTGGGCTCTGGTTTGGCCTTTTATCCCGTCCGCAGGTGTGTGGGAACGCCGTGTTCTGCCCTATAACCATCTCACCCGGCAGTCACACATACTACCAGATGTCAGATAACAGCGAATCAGCCTTTCCCGTCACATAGCGTCCTGCCCATAACTTGTTAGGTGTTTCCCATGTTGGTGGTCTCATTATTACATTGCCATTCATTGCCATGTGTTCCCAGCACAGACACGACGCACTGACACGGCCAGAAGTACGCAGAGCAATGCCTGGTGACCCATTCTGGTTCATTGTCGGTGCCGCCATCACTTCCAGCTTCAATCAACTGCCAAACCAAAGAAGGTCTATCCTCTCTCATCCTCCTGGCTGTCTCTCCTCGCTCTCTCCTGGCTGTCTCTCCTCGCTCATCCTCCTGGCTGTCTCTCCTCGCTCTCTCTCTCTCCTGGCTGTTTCTCCTCGCTTTCTCTCTCCTGTCTGTCTCTCCCCGCTCTCTCTCCTGGCTGTCTCTCCCCGCTCTCTCTCCTGGCTCACCTTGCTGTATTTTGCTGTGTAAACTAATATTCTTTGATGTAACACATGGCACTACAACCCCCAGTATCCCCCAGAAAGGTGTCGGGGAGCTGGGCTCAGCAGAAGCCAGCGGGTCATTCAACCCATTCGCGTCCATCTGTCACCAACATTTCGGTTCCGGGTGGATTAACCCTCGAAGGGCATTGGGTTGTCTCGGCTGTTCTTGCTATTTTTTACCAGAAACTCTTCTTTCTATTTATTGTACTGACATCACACAGGACATAGAATGTATCTATATGTAGCCAAATATCTCTGTGACCTCCCATAAGGCCCCGTTCACATATAGCGAATTGTCGCGCGATTTCCGCCGCGATATCGCCCATTTTTGCCGCGCGATATCGCCAGAAGTCGCCGGCCAATGCTATTCCGTGGAGCTGTCTTAACTCCATGTCGCGCGTGGCTCGTCGCAGGTCGCTTCTACGGGACCCTTTTTCCGGCGGATTTTGCTTTTTTTCTAATGGAGCCCGACGGAGAAGGTCGCGCTACCGTCGCTGGATCGTCGCTGGAACGTCGCCCCGAAAGTCGCGCTATCCCGGCCGCTGCAAAGGTATGTGGCTACGTGTGAATGGGGTCCCAGATATAGCGAGGATAACTTGCCACAAACTTGTGTCCGGGTTACATTGTATCTCTCGGTAACTTGCTGCGCACATTCCGGGCCGGTTGTGGACTCGCAGAACACTCGCGGCGCAAGTTCCAGGCGACACTTTTTGAATTTGTAGCAAATTCGCTCGGCAAGTCCACAGCGTGAGTCCCGCAGGTCTTAAGGTTCCCCACACACCTTACGACAATGGCGGGAAATCCAGCGATCGTACGATGATCGTAAGGTGTGTGGGAGCCGTGCGACCTCTGCTACTGTAAGGTCGCACGACTTTTAACTTACGGACATGTTCGAAAACCCGCCGAGCATCGTATGACGTTCGGCGGGTGTGTGGCATGTCCGTGCGATAACAGCCGTACGGGCCGGTGTGCGCTTGCCCGTTCGGCATTACGGTCATCGGAAGCCCGCCCCCTCAGGGGGGCGTGGCTTGCGATCATCGCAAGTACGATCTGCCTGTGCAAGATGGGCAGATCGTACTTTTTTTAAGTACCTTACAACCATCGCGAGACAAAAGTCCTGCGATGGTTGTAAGGTGTGTGCCCGGCCTTAGCAAGACCTCTGCAAGCTCGCCGGTCCGGACACTCGCTGTAATTGTGCAACAACATTGCGCAGCTCGGCGAGTCTGCGATAGCTTAGCGAGTCATTCTCAAACTTGCAGCTCAATGGCTTTGCTATCTGGGAAGGAACCGGCACTATGTCCAAAAACACATTGTGGTTATTTCTGCTGATAAGATCCATTCGTGTTCCCGAGTTCGTTATCACGGTGAAGGGTCCGCGTTGTGAACAGTCTGGAGCGTGGTTACCTTCTAATGAGCCTGATGAGGGGGGTGTGTACAGGCGCATTGATTGGTGGAGCTACTGGACGTTCCAGCCACAGAATTGTCTACGGTTGCCTGGGCTGAATTTGTTTTTAGATGTCATCCATGCTGGGCTTTGTAGTTCGTGCTAATAATATTCTTGGGACCTTCGAGTCTGTATTGTGGCGGCTTCATTACCCACATTAGCGCTTTATTATCTATGAGCACAGATCAATAGATTTCACATTCGTAGTTCATGCTAATGCCGCCTTGCTGTGGCACATTGGCTGCAAGAGGTACCCGGCACTGATAGCGCGGCACCCAGCACTGATAGCCTGGCACCCAGCACTATTCTTCAAGCCAAACCCGAACACTCTAGTGACGCGCGAGACTATTTTCAGGGGGGGGGGGTTGGGCGCCAGTAGCCCCTATCTTCATTTCGGTTGCCCCTGCCTGCCATGAAACCCGGACACAGCATTCAAATCCTGGACTGTCCGGGTGAATCCAGGACAGGTGGCAACCCCTACTGAACATGCAGCTCAGGAGTTCAGACTTCACTCGACGCATGCTTGCTCCGGGTGAGTGACTGGGAAAGCAATGACGCCAGAGACAGCCAGGAAACCAGTAGTTCTAAGAGCGAGCCAGCAATGCAAGTCCACATATTCCAAGCAGGAACATTGCAGTAGGAGGGTTTAAACTCTTTCTGCAACTACAAAAGTGAGACTCCATGATAAGTGGACCTGGAGCTCCAGTCGGATCACCACTGGTAGGTTATAGCACCAAACATTTAAAGTGACATTAAACCCTCAGATTTTTTAACAAAAACCAATACTGTAATGTGTGCCTTACATGGTTGTTTCCCTTCTCTTTGCTGCTCTTCCTTTTAAATCCTCATGTCTTCTCATGCTGGGGGAGAACTTACCTTTGCAGCTGAGTGCCTCTTCCTGTGCATTCCAGAGACAAGGCAGTCTGCTACAAAACCGAAGTTCTGCCCCAGCATGAGAAGAGATGAGGATTTAAAAGGAAGAGCAGCAAAGAGAAGGGAAACTACCATGTAAGGCGCACATTACAGTATTGGTTTATGTTAAAAAATCTCAGGGTTTAATGTCACGTTAATCTATAGCCACAATGGGTGGACAGGCCCTTTAAGAATCAGAACCCCCAGCCGATCAGATATGCATAACATTTGTTTCCATTAAAGACATAATAAAGAGATTCAGATGAACCCCCAAAAACCCGACCCAATCACCAAACTGTCTGCAGAGCAATAGAAGAGCATGCATGGGGACTGTACCTGCCGCGGCTGTGTGGAATCGCTGCGCCAGCACCAGTAGTATGGCCACCGTCCAGCAATCCCCGGGTAGCATCCACCTGGCCATAGTATAGAACGTGCGGGCGCCTCTGTCTGAGAGCTGTGCACACACGGGACATAGGACTGTAATCCAAAGTCACCCGGTCATGTATCCATGTGTGCGGAGGGGAATGGGCAGAGAAGAGTGCTGGGCTTTGGCTTGGTTCTCTCTCTCTGTGGTATCAGTTTGCTCCCAGTAAGTGTTGTCTGGCTGTGCGTCCTATTCTGTCTTTCCCTCCCTCCCACTCTCTCCGTTCTCACCCCCTCCTCCCTTTTCTTCCCTTCTTCTATTCATCACATGCTGTTTTCTCTGATTGGAGCCGTATTACTGCACTCGGAACCGCACAGCTGAGTTCTGTCCGGGACACTTTTTTTATCTTCACTAACAGGATGAGTTTTCGGGGTCGTCCTCCCCCTTCTTCTACCCTCCAGAGCAGTCCTAATAGACACAGGTGTAACAGCACGTGACATTCAGCCGAAGCTTCGTGTATCATGGACGGAACTCAGCTTCATCTCTGGCCCGAATCTCTTGCAGCCGGAACTTGTGTCAGTTTTGGGGTCAGGTGGGGTCACATGAAGTGACTCTGTCTCTAATATACATATAAAAAGTCATCCTAAAAAGGAATAATAAGAGGTGACTTCAACCTTCACCGTTCAACCTTCACCTTTCAATCTTCACTCTTCAATCTTTACCCCTCAACCTGCACTCTTCACACCTTAACTTGCACCCCTCAACCTTCACCTTTCAACCTTCACCCCTCAACGTGCACCCTTCAACCTGCACCCCTCAACCTTCTCCCCTCAACCTTCTCCCCTCAACCTTCACCCCTCAACCTGCACCCTTCAACCTGCACCCCTCAACCTTCTCCCCTCAACCTTCTCCCCTCAACCTTCTCCCCTCAACCTGCACCCTTCAACCTGCACCCCTCAACCTTCTCCCCTCAACCTTCTCCCCTCAACCTTCTCCCCTCAACCTGCACCCTTCAACCCTACAGTGCTGTGATTATATCACTGCTACTTTTAAGGTAACATCTGGTTTTGCGATACACATCTGGTGCACACAAAGTGGATTTATATCCTCTGTGGCTATTTTGTAGTATATGGTGCCCCCCCCCCCAGGGGCATCCCGAGGCTGGGTGACACCCGGAGCGGTAACCGAGTGTCACCCCGCCGAGACGTCACTGCGCATGTGCGTGACGTCACCACGCGCCTGCGCGATGACGTCACCACGCGCCTTCGCGGCAGTATTCTGATACCTACCGGCGTCCATCACCAAGAGAGAGGAGGGGACAGTCACCCAGTGCTTACTAACACCTGGACGTCGGCTTGCGGGGATGCGGGGCCGAGGACGGCAGCTTGCGGCGGTGTCCAGTGTCGGTAAGAGGTTTTTTTAATGGTCCCCTCCTCTCTCCTGATACTGTCGGGCATTCGCTCCATGACCGAGCGCCCGACTTTTCAGAGGGGGGTGACACCAAAATGACTGTAAGTAATTTTGGTGTCACCGCTCCAATGGGCCGCACCCCCCGCACCCCCCTTGTGACGCCCCTGCCCCATCTCAGGAAGTTGGACGGTGTGTATATGGAGTCGTTTACCACAACGTGATCTGAAACTGTAAGTAGAGAAAATAAACCTTTTTGGTAACAAAATAACTTCTGCCGGGTTACAGTAACGTATCCGTTTATAATCAACTTCTCAGAATGTATACAGAACTCGGCTCCCTCTGTCCCCAGGACAGACGCTCTTTTCTCCGCCTGGCACTGCCATCTTGCCTGATGCCATGCCAGACACCTCTGCAATACCTGTGCCAGTCATGTGTCACTACTCTCTGCATATGCCACAGCGCAGGGGGAGGAGCTAGAGATGAGAGCTCCGCCAGGTGTTGCCTGGTACCCACGTGTGGAGGACCTTTGTTGCCGATGTCTCGTCTAGTATTGGGCATATAAGCAGCCGAGCTCCGTCCTTTTCTCTCTGCTTACAACTTGCTTGTTATACTTGAGCAATGCAGAATACCACCGGCTATAGAGGACTACAAATCCCAGCAATACATTATACAGCAATGCAGAATACCACCGGCTATAGAGGACTACAAATCCCAGCAATACATTATACAGCAATGCAGAGTACCACCGGCTATAGAGGACTACAAATCCCAGCAATAAATTATACAGCAATGCAGAATACCACCAGCTATAGAGGACTACAAATCCCAGCAATACATTATACAGCAATGCAGAGTACCACCGGCTATAGAGGACTACAAATCCCAGCAGTACATTATACAGCAATGCAGAATGGCACCGGCTATAGAGGACTACAAATCCCAGCGATACATTATACAGCAATGCAGAATACCACCGGCTATAGAGGACTACAAATCCCAGCGATACATTATACAGCAATGCAAGATGGCACCGGCTATAGAGGACTACAAATCCCAGCGATACATTATACAGCAATGCAGAATGGCACCGGCTATAGAGGACTACAAGTGTAATTCTAAACCTCAGCATTGAAAGAATCAGATAATTACATCGCAGGGCCATCAAGTTAAATTTGCCAGAGCCTAATTATAAAAGCCTGCCACACTTGCTCTCTGCGTGGAAGCAGCGGTCTCCCTGCCGAGGTCCAACATGCCCCCTACTAACTTAGACCTATAGCTCTGCAATCAGAAAAGTTCTGATTAGCAAGCTCTGGCCCTGACTCAGTAGGGGGCATGGCGGACCTCTGCAGAGAGCCCACTGCTTCCCAACAGAGAGCTCATCTCTCCAGGCTTTTGGTGCACCTGGAATAGGTTTAGATCATTTAAACGCGGTTGGGTTGTAGTTCTGCTGCGGCTGCAGCAAGTTCCTTCCAGGACTTGGGATCTGCTCCATCTTCAGTTCACGGGGTCGGCTCCAACCCCCGGAGCGAGCACAGCGTCAGCGCCCCCTCCGCCGGATTTGAACGGAGGGACTTTTGCTTCCTTTTGTCCCGGCTCGGTATAATCTGATCGGCCGCGCTGGCTGAGGATCGGATTCATTGATTTGGCAGCGTTTTGTATTTTACAATCGTTGGTCCCTCCGGGGTGGGTGCGGTCAATGTTACATTTAATACAAGAAAAGGTTCAAGATTCTCAGTTTGTAATTTATAAATAAAGATTCTCGGCTCAGACGGAGAGAAAATAATCATCTGGGGGCTGGAAATCTATTTTTATGTCGCACTCGGATACAAAGTTGCCCCCACTGCACTATTACGTCTCCCTGCTGGTATCTACGAATGCCTCCTGTTGGAGCGCGGCGTGGTGCTAATCTACAGAATAGATGCACACGGTGCTCCTTCCAACACTACTATCTGCAGTGCAAACAAACAGGGCTGCCAATTAAAATCAAGGGGCCCCATACAGCCTACCTGATAGGGCCCATACCCCCCACCCAAGCACATGGTAAGCTGGCGCATTGCATGGTCTGATGAGGGCAGAAGGTCCATTATGAGGTCTGATGAGGGTAGAGGGTCCATTACAGAGTCTGATGTAGTTAGAGGGCTCATTACAGGGAGGGTAGAGGGCACATAACAGGGTCTGATAATGATAGAGGGTTCATTATAGGGAGGGAAGAGGGACCATCACCAGGTCTGATAAGGGTGGAGGGCCCATTACAGGGTCTGATGAGGGTAGAGGGCCCATTACCAGGTCCGATGAGGTTAGAGGGCTCATTACAGGGAGGGTAGAGGACCCATTACAGGGTCTGATGAGGGTAGAGGGCTCATTACAGGGTCTGATGATGGTAGAGGGCACATTACAGGGTTTGATAAAGGTAGAGGGCCCATTACAGGGAGGGTAGAGGGCACATTACAGGGTCTGATGAGGTTAGAGGGCTCATTACAGGGGGGGTAGAGGGCACATTACAGGGTCTAATGATACAGGGTCTGATGAGGGTAGAGGGCCCATTACAGGGTCTGATGAGGGTAGAGGGACCATTACAGGGAGGGTAGAGGGCACATTACAGGGTCTGATGAGGGTAGAGGGCACATTACATGGTCTGATAAGGGTGGAGGGCCCATTACAGGGTCTGATGAGGGTGGAGGGTTTATTACAGAGTATGATGAGCGTAGAGGGCCCATTACAGGGAGAGTAGAAGTCCCCTTACAGGGTCTGATGAGGGTAGATGGCACATTACAGGGTCTGATGAGGGTAGAGGGCCCATTACAGGGTCTGATGAGGGTAGAGGGACCATTACAGGGAGGGTAGAGGGCACATTACAGGGTCTGATGAGGGTAGAGGGCACATTACATGGTCTGATAAGGGTGGAGGGCCCATTACAGGGTCTGATGAGGGTGGAGGGTTTATTACAGAGTATGATGAGCGTAGAGGGCCCATTACAGGGAGAGTAGAAGTCCCCTTACAGGGTCTGATGAGGGTAGATGGCCCATTACAGGGTCTGATGAGGGTAGATAGCCCATTACAGGGTCTGATGAGGGTAGATAGCCCATTACAGGGTCTGATGAGGGTAGATAGCCCATTACAGGGTCTGATGAGGGTAGATAGCCCATTACAGGGTCTGATGAGGGTAGATAGCCCATTACAGGGTCTGATGAGGGTAGATAGCCCATTACAGGGTCTGATGAGGGTAGATAGCCCATTACAGGGTCTGATGAGGGTAGATAGCCCATTACAGGGTCTGATGAGGGTAGATAGCCCATTACAGGGTCTGATGAGGGTAGATAGCCCATTACAGGGTCTGATGAGGGTAGATAGCCCATTACAGGGTCTGATGAGGGTAGATAGCCCATTACAGGGTCTGATGAGGGTAGATAGCCCATTACAGGGTCTGATGAGGGTAGATAGCCCATTACAGGGTCTGATGAGGGTAGATAGCCCATTACAGGGTCTGATGAGGGTAGATAGCCCATTACAGGGTCTGATGAGGGTAGATAGCCCATTACAGGGTCTGATGAGGGTAGATAGCCCATTACAGGGTCTGATGAGGGTAGATAGCCCATTACAGGGTCTGATGAGGGTAGAGGGCCCATTACAGGGTCTGATGAGGGTAGAATGCCCATTACAGGGTCTGATGAGGGTAGATAGCCCATTACAGGGTCGGTGGAGGGGAG
>NW_017307268.1:383713-384415 GCF_000935625.1 Nanorana parkeri | reverse complement strand
GAGGGTAGATGGCACATTACAGGGTCTGATGAGGGTAGAGGGCCCATTACAGAGTCTGATAATGGTGGAGGGCCCATTACAGGGAGAGTAGAAGGCCCCTTACAGGGTCTGACGAGGGTAGATGGCACATTACAGGGTCTGATGAGGGTAGAGGGCCCATTACAGGGTCTGATGAGGGTAGATGGCACATTACAGGGTCTGATGAGGGTAGAGGGCCCATTACAGAGTCTGATAATGGTGGAGGGCCCATTACAGGGAGAGTAGAAGGCCCCTTACAGGGTCTGACGAGGGTAGATGGCACATTACAGGGTCTGATGAGGGTAGAGGGCCCATTACAGGGTCTGATGAGGGTAGATGGCACATTACAGGGTCTGATGAGGGTAGAGGGCCCATTACAGAGTCTGATAATGGTGGAGGGCCCATTACAGGGAGAGTAGAAGGCCCCTTACAGGGTCTGACGAGGGTAGATGGCACATTACAGGGTCTGATGAGGGTAGAGGGCCCATTACAGGGTCTGATGAGGGTAGATGGCACATTACAGGGTCTGATGAGGGAAGAGGGCCCATTCCAGAGTCTGATAATGGTGGAGGGCCCATTACAGGGAGAGTAGAAGGCCCCTTACAGGGTCTGACGAGGGTAGATGGCACATTACAGGGTCTGATGAGGGTAGAGGGCCCATTACAGGGTCTGATGAGGGTAGAT
>NW_017307268.1:381398-383435 GCF_000935625.1 Nanorana parkeri | reverse complement strand
TGTGGGCCCATTGCAGGGTCTGATGAGGGTAGAGGGCCCATTACAGGGTCTGATGAGCGTAGAGGGCCCATTACAGGGAGAGTAGAAGTCCCCTTACAGGGTCTGATGAGGGTAGATGGCACATTACAGGGTCTGTAGAGGGGCCATTACAGAGTCTGATAATGGTGGAGGGCCCATTACAGGGAGAGTAGAAGGCCCCTTACAGGGTCTGATGAGGGTAGATGGCACATTACAGGGTCTGATGAGGGTAGAGGGCCCATTACAGGGTCTGATGAGGGTAGATAGCCCATTACAGGGTCTGATGAGGGTAGAGGGCACATTACATGGTCTGATAAGGGTGGAGGGCCCATTACAGGGAGGGTGGAGGGTCCATTACAGAGTATGATGAGCGTAGAGGGCCCATTACAGGGAGAGTAGAAGTCCCCTTACAGGGTCTGATGAGGGTAGATGGCCCATTACAGGGTCTGATGAGGGTAGAGGGCCCATTACAGGGTCTGATGAGGGTAGAGGGCCCATTCACTTCAAACGGTATGTAAACCCCCAAATCTGTCCATTATGTGTAGCTCCCCGTGCCCTAAGCAGGATTGCCTATGTAAATCTGGTCTGATAGGTAGTTTGGCTTTCTGGAGTCTCTCCTGAGCTCTGCTTATGGTTTACTATTGCCTGCAGCTGGGTAATGTCCCTGCCCGTAGTGTTAGAGGCTGCACCTATCAGAGTCATGGATGTTTGTTCCTCCCTGACCAACCACTAGGGGGGTTATTGCCAGTGGTGCATGCTGGGAGAGAGTATACATATTCAGGAGTCCCCTTGGGAAGTCAGTATTTCCCCGGGCCTCTTGCCTAGAGGAGGGATGCTGTCTGAGGAGGGTGACCATGTGCTTGGACAGAGGTCTGGTATATGGAGTCTGGAGAAGGAGATGCCATGGAGCAACTTTAGCCTAAATGAGGTCCCTGAGAAGCTGGGTAGAAGCTTGGTCCTTGACTGAAGTATTGTGATTTCTCCCCAAGCTGAACCATCCATTACCTCACAGCTAGGAGCTCTCTTCACAGAATGTCGGCTTGGATTAAAGGTTCTCTATCTTTGTCTCTTTTCTGGAGTCCCGGAGTCTGCGAGTCCACGGATGTCCCATGTCCAAACTCTGAGGACTGTTGAGTGAGAGTCAATAAGCTCCTTATTTTGCATCTAAAATGACTGGTTGCCATATGCTCACATTGCCCCACTGTTACTGAGGACCAGACCCTGAGGTGAAATGGTAGCCCACCATGCCTCTGGGATTCCTCCTATTCCCTTAGAGGAGAATTATGAGGCGAGCGATTTTCACTCAACCTCATAATCTGAGCCAACCTGTGACAATGAGACTCTCACAGGTCGGCTCAGTAGATCGAGAAGTGAGCGAACACATACCGTCGCTCGCTCACTTCTCGATCTATCCGTTCAGAGAGCCGTGACTGTCATTCACGGCTCCCTGCAGGGATTCCCCCTCCCCTGTCCGATCCTCCAGCGATGACTGACGGAATGGACGGGGGAGGGGGCGGGCACTGCTGGCTCTACCTCTAGATAGGCAGAGCCAGCTGTCACTCACGCAGCTGGGTGGATCCAGACAGTATTGTCGGGATCCGCTCTGGCTGCGGCGTCTCAGTATACCGCGAGCTGTGACGCTAGTTTGTGTTCTCCCGTGACCCTCAGGAGAACTATGGGGAAAAGCCTTGACCCCATAGTTCTCCTTTAAGCATCAGGAAGGTGCGTCTTATGTTTGGTATCAGCAGTGGCGTCACAAGGGGGGTGCGGCCCGCACCCGGGTGACACCATTGGAGCGGTGACACCAAAATTACTTACAGTCATTTTGGTGTCACCCCCCCTCTTGAAAAGTCGGGCGCTCGGTCATGGACTGAACGCCCGACAGTATCAGGAGAGAGGAGGGGACCCGGCGGCATACCTTATACCGCCAGGTGACTGTCTCCTCCTCTCTCTGCCGGCGTCCATCACCAAGATGGCCGCCGGCAGGTATCGGAATACGGCCGCGCGTGCGCGATGACG
>NW_017307268.1:375986-380727 GCF_000935625.1 Nanorana parkeri | reverse complement strand
CATGACGTCAGCGGGCGCGATGACGTCATCGTGCAGGCGCGTGGTGACGTCACGGCGGGGTGACACTCGGACACCGCTCTGGGTGTCACCCAGCCTGGGGACGCCACTGGGTATCAGGTCTTACTCTGAAGGCTCTCACTCTGAGCTTTCCATTGGATGATAGGTCTACGTTCAGCAACGTTATGTTCCCAAAAAAACAAGGTCAGCTGTCTACCTGAATATGCCGAATGATCAGGTTTTTCCACCAATGGATGTTTAGTTCCCTGATGGCACAATCGGCATATTCCAAGATGACAATGCCAGGATTCATCGGGCTCAGGGAGCATGAAAAATAATTTTCATGGATTGGCCACCACAGAGTCGAGACCTTCACCCCATTGGGAATCTTTGGGTTGTGCTGGAGAAGACTTTACGCAGAGCTCCGACTCTCCCATCATCACTGCAAGGTCTCGGTGAAAAATGACAGGAATAAATGTTGTTACATTGTATAATATTATCGAACCAATGCCGCGGCGAATGCGTGCCGTCATCAGAGCTAAAGGCGTATTAGAGTGTGACTTTGGCCAGGCCGTGTACATCAGAGCTAACCTGACGGACGTTTTATAAGGCGGTGTAAAACAATCACAGCGGGGTGATAATTGTACGGTCTTTGAACACACCCCATTAGCATCTTAAAGGACAGACACCACTTGTAACCTTTGACCCCATGATACTGTAGGTGCAGGTTGTACACCTTTTGAAGAAGCATTTTTATTGACTAGTTAGCAATCTCAATAAAGAACACCAACCACAGCCTGGATGCAACAAAAGAAGATGTATTGTACAAATAGAATAAAGCTTTCACAAGGTATGAATCATAGTATTAGACAGACAGTAGAAATTTAAAGTGTAAGATAGTTAATGAAAATATACACAGTCACCATATACATGTGTAAGACTAGACCTAGCCGTTTGGGTGCCTCTGCGCATGTGCGTTACCCTGTCTTCCGCATTTGCGGGAAACATGTGCTAAGGTGCACGCAACGGAACATGCGCGCAGAGACATGCTAATGCTGCGCACAGGATATGACGCAACTCCCCTTGATAGATGGCCCTATGTAGACCTGCCTGTTCTGTGGCTCATTGCTGAATGGTCTTTCAGCATGTGTGTGTGTGTGTGTGTGTGTGTTCCCGTGACTCTGCCTGTTCCTGTGTTCTGCTGCCTTGACCCGAATCTCCATTGACAACGCCTGATTGCTGCCTGCCCTTGACCTCTGTTTGCTCCCGGACTATTCTTCTGCCTGCTGCTCCTTTACTTCGCTGCCCAATTGGTGTTGACCCCGGCCTGCCTGACTCCGTCCTGCTCCAGGAGTGTTCCTCGCTGTCCTTCCGGCTTCTTCCTTGGAGACCAGCTTCTGGACTGACCCAGGCACAGTGCCCAACACCCTCTGGCACTGGTGCTGCTCTCTGTCCTCTCGCTCCCTGTCTGCACTCTCAGGGGTGTGGGACAAGAGTTGCAAAGGAGGCCTCCTCAACTATTCAGTCCTCTACCAGGTACGTGATAACCTGACAGTAGCAAATATTTATAACCAAAGTATCATTGCCACAAAGTATACAGCCAGCAGAAAGTAACAAAAATGAGCTCCAGTCAGCCCGATATCTCGGGATACTTAGACCACTTCTTCTAGGAGGCATAATTGATACTATTGGGTCTCTGTGGTCTGTGTGAGCAGGTTTCCCGTGGACTTCAATGCCCGAGTCACCCCATTAACGTCACCTGTGACACACAGTTAATTGGGCAATATGTTGTTCTCTGTGGTTTCCCCATGTGGTTGTTTTTTCTTCCACAGAATTTATGTGTTGACTAAAAACTTGTACTTCTGATGTTTTTATCTGGACCCAGGCATCGTCAACGTAGGTGGAGACCAACAAGGAACATACGTGGTCTGGCTGGACTTCTGTTTGTTTCCCTGTCGTCTCATTGGCCTCTGCAATCGGTATGCAAGTAACAAGGGATGTGACACGGTAGGACAAGACACCTCGGCATCCACTGCCTGTAACATCAGTCCTCAGACCTTGTAGACAAATCCGTCAGTGGTCTGGAAGTGGTGTGCTGTGTTGCCAACTACAGACGCTAGGATAGTATCCGAGTATTCAGAGATGTCTATCATTGAGTTGATGCAGCTGAAGTTAGTCTTAGGCTGGGTTCACACCTAGGCGTATCGAATATGTGCGGTTGTCGCACATTTTGTAACGCGTGTTATTACCGCGCGTTATTACCGCGCGTTATTACCGCGATTCTCTGTTAAAAAATGCACGACAAACGCGCGTTTCCGAGGGCTACATGGCTGTATCCCAATGGATACGTGCGGCAAATACGCCCCAAAGAAGCTCCGGTACTTCTTTGGGCGTAGGGCGTTTTGCAGCGCTGTAAAACGCCCAGGTGGGAACCATGCCCATAGGCAATCATTGGTTTTCACATGTTGAGCGTTTTACAGAGCGTAGGAACGGGCTGTAAAAACGCCCAGGTGTGAACCAGGCCTTAGAGGGGGTGTTCCTTCCTTGTATATGTGCGGGAGCCCATACAGGCACGGCGTGGGTTTCCCTGGAGACAGCACACTTTGTGCCTCAGAATACAGTGCTGCGGCCACAATGCAGAGTACTCACCACTATGGATCTTCCACTTTGACATAGACGGCCTCTTTTCTTGCCAACCAGTCGTCCCCTCTGTCAAAAATGTGCACTTCACTGATACTTTAGTGGCAGAGTTCACCCAATTATGCTGCGCCAGTCTTAGAGAAGCTCCTTTCTTTGTATTGTTTGAGGCGCCCATTCAGACACGGTTTAGCGTCACTGAGAATGCTGAGGAAGATGGAAAGGCAGTGCCGGCGCTAGGATTGGCCAGCTAAATTAGGACCCCCACCTGGAGCTCCTCCCACTGGACCAGCGCTGACTCGCCGCTGCTCTCCCGCACCGAAGGTAAGTGAAAAAAAAACAAAACATAGCGCAAACATCGGGGCATTTTGACAAGTACAAGTACTTGTCAAAATGCCCTTTTTTTTCCGCCCTCACCCTGCAGCGCCCTCAGGCGGCCGCCTGACTTGCCTTGCGGTAGCGCCGGGCCAGTGGAAAGGACAACTTAAAGTAATGCTCGAGAATTCCATTATTTGGTACAAACTGGCATTGTCATCCATTGCACCACATGAAGTGAGAGCCTTCTAGCATTCCCAGACTGGCTTGATAATGCACCCCCTGGACGAGTGTCCATGGTGTCCTGGGCTCACTGGAAGTGGAGCGCAATGATGTCGATGATCCAACCCAGAAGAGGAGCAGTTCAGCACCACAGAGCAGTCGGGTCTGTGGGGGGCAGCGATGGGTACAAGGTATTACAGCGAAAGATGTGTTTTTGATGTGAAAATGTGAGACATCAAAAACACAAAATCATGCTTTGGGGCTGTTTTATTACAGGCCGAACTCATCTTTTTAAGTGGGAGAACTCGCACAATTGGTGGCTGACTAAATACTTTTTTGCCCCACTGTACATGGGAATGGAGCCACCCTATTGCCAGCAATGGAGGATTGAGATAATGAAGAGCTGGCAGGCTGCAAATGAAAAGCACATAGCATGCAATGGAGGGACTTAGGGAAGATGCAATATAAGAGTTTTGATATGGGACGGGGGGGTCTGCTAGAACACTAATGTCAATGATGGACCCCAATGATGCTGATCAAGCATAGATGGGGATCAGCCTCATTCATGGCGTCCTGGAAATGACAACTCAAAAACCAGAAGTGTCGAAATTCTCGTCGCTTCCGGGTTCACTCACTGAAGGGGAGATCAGCAAAGGGGCGGGGAGATCTGTTCTAACAGACCCCTGATGTCTGCTGCATGCTGCTGTTTAGGGCTTGTTGGTCATCATCGTTGCAGTGTATAGTTACATAGTATTTGGGGTTGAATAAAGACATACATCCATCAAGTCCAACCCATATAGGTCCACGCATCATCTCATTCTTAGGGATACTGGTACCCCCGGATATTACGGTCCCTCAGGAAATTGTCCAAACGTTTCTTGAACAAATCTACACTCTTGGCTGAGATGACGGCCGGTGGCAGAGAGTTCCAGACCTTAACCGCTCTTACTGTAAAGAACCCCCTTCGCCCCTTGTGCTGGAATTTTTTCTCCACCAACTTTAGGTGGCGGCCTCTAGTCTTTGTAATGGAGTTACTCTCAAACAGTTTGTTGACAATGTTGCCGTCACCATTGAACATCTTGTACATGGAGATCATATCCCCCCTTAATCTCCTTAATTCCAGCGTAAACATGTTTAAGGTCAGACGCCTTGTCTCATAGCTCTGGTCCTCCATTCCCCTAATTAGTTTTGTTGCCCTCCGCTGGACTCTCTCCAGTTCAAGGACATCCCTTCTCAGTACCGGCGACCAAAACTGGGCCGCGTACTCCAGATGAGGTATAGAACCCATGGCTTGTATAGAAGAGGATTGGGGGACCAATGGGAAAATATTAGGGGGAAGCTTATGGTGAGAAGGGAATGAAGGAAGCAGAAAGCCTTTCAGAGAAATGGTGGGCTGGATAAACTAAGAGGGTTATCCACAAGGCTAGCCGAAGGATCAGCCGCAGCTCCGGCTGATCCTTCGGGCTAGCTTCGGCCGCCGGAGATGAACCGAAGGGCTGCTGTACGGACTATTCACTATAGCCTATACAGCTCCAGAAGTTGGCCGGTGGGCTCAGTCGAGCCGAAGGCA
>NW_017307268.1:369428-375883 GCF_000935625.1 Nanorana parkeri | reverse complement strand
TGACGGATCAGGTCCCCGGCTATTCACTCGCTGCCGCTCGGCCCCTATGAGAATAGGGCTGAACGGCAGTGAGTAGCCTGCCGGAGGTTCGGTTCAGCCGATCCAGATGTTGGATTGGCTGAGTCGAACTCCTTCTTCACTTTGGCTCAGCCGAACATGCTACAAGCCTGAAGTGAATAGTGGAACAGCGTTGGGCTCACTTCACTTCGGGTGGGTTATTCACTCGGCTGCCTTGGCGACTGTTGAGGAATGTGAATTGTCATCGGCGACATCTTATTATGGTGCACCGCATATGAAATAAACCGTTGTCACAGTACATAGAGTTTATTTGGCGCGTATTAGAACCGTCTAGGTCAGTGGTGGCGAACCTTGGCACTCCAGCTGTGCCAAAACTACAAATCCCAAGATGCATCTGCCTCTTGGAGTTATGTCTGTGGCTGTCAGAGTCTTGCAATGCCTCATGGGACTTGTAGTTCCAAAACAGCTGGAACGCCGAGATTCGCCACCACTGCTCTAGGTGCTCCCCTGCACACCTCCAGTACACCAAATATTGATAAACCCATTCTCTGGGCCGTTATTCTTGTGCATATTGTGACAATGTTGGTACGGAAAGTCTCACGTGGGATTTTTCGGGGGGGACGTCAGGAGTCGCCGGCGTCCCACGTCTGGCAGATGTTTTCCGGTGCCGGGAATGCCAAGGGGTTCCCCCTGGCCCACTCTGACGGCCAATCACGCCAATAGGAATCCTGGCACTTGTACTCTGCTTGTTAGCACCGCAGCGCTGACACTCCTCGGAGTTTATCTAAGCAGGTCGCAGGTTATGGAAAAGGGAATTTTACGAATGCAGCAGATGTCAAACTGTTCTGTCTTGAATAGGAATTCATCACCCAAGGCAGAGAAGAAGCATTAACCCGCCAACAGCCGCCCGGCAGCGCCTTGTTATAAGCTGTTATGTGTTGCTGGCAGTTTTTATCCTTTTGGAAGGATATGAAGAGCAGCGTTTTATTTTTACTGTTAGCTTTTTTTTAGTAACTATGTAACTATGTATGTAGCTTTTTTTTTTTTTTTAGTCCACCGAGCAGAATTCAGATTGTGCAGCGGCAGACCGGACACCGTGGCAACTGCCGGAGGGTCTGATCTGTCCTGAGGGCTGGAAGGGGGTGCTGGGACCTCACCTAGCTTTGTGGTAATAAAATAATACAATATTATTCCAGCAACTGTGAAAATACATAAACATTTCGGGTCTGACAAGCTTAGCAAAGTTTGCATATCGGAATGTGAGCAGAACTTGAGACACTGTCACCATGGCCAGGCAGGTGTAACAAGGTTTCCTGACCCCCTTATGCTCACCTTGCCAGTCCTTTCTAGGCCACAGCCAGTACCAGTGTTGGCGGCCAAGGCAGCAACAACGTCACTCTCTGCCATGTGACAATGTTCAGGCTTAGCGATTGGCTGCTAGTCCTGAGCACTACCACCGGAAAGGGAGGTCTCATGCTCCCTTGTAGCCAGAGGTGCCGGTGTTCTGTCGAGATCTCCAACTCGTGACGTCACATCCGTTGTAGATTTTCGAGGGGATGGCGCTAGTGCGCGTGCACCGCCCGTCACAGTTTTTTAAATCCTCGTTGGCTTCTCCACTTGCTGTAGGTGCGCTTGTGCGGCTTAGAAATTGTCATCGAGATTGGGGTCAAGTATGGGTCAGAAGGCGATCAACTGCAGGTTAAGTGCACCTGTCAATGAATTCTGAATGATCCCAGAAGTGTCTCAATCGGATGTCAAATTGATGCCATTCACACTAACCCTACGGGAGGACGCTAGTTTGTGTCCTCCCGTTACCCAAAGGGGAACTATGGGGAAAAACACTGACCCCATAGTTCTCCTTTAAGGACATCACCAGCTACTGTTAGATACACCATACGCAGCCGGTTCATTCTGAGTCCATTTCTTATTGTCAAATTCATTTTAAAAGATATGAATTATATAGTCAGGAAGAGAGTAACAATTTCTGCGCCTTTCTGGACTCCCATAGGTTCCTTTTTCATCCCCGCCACTGTAATGACATTTATTACATAGTTACATAGTTACATAGTATTTGAGGTTGAATAAAGACATTAGTCCATCAAGTCCAACGTATTAGGATCTCATTCTAGGAGTACCCGTACCCCTGTATGTTACCCGTACCCCTGTATATTACCTGTACCCCTGTATGTTACCCGTACCCCTGTATATTACCTGTACCCCTGTATATTACGGTCCCTTAAGAAATCGTCCAAAAGTTTCTTGAACAATTCCACATTCTTTGCTGAAATCACCGTCTGTGGCAGTGAGTTCCAGACCCTAACTGATCTTACTGTGAAGAACCCCCTTCGCCCCTTGTGCTGGAATTTTTTTTCCACCAATTTTAGGTGGTGGCCTCTAGTTTTTGTAACGGAGTTAATTTTAAACAGTTTATCGCTAATGTTGCTACCACCATTAAACATTTTGTACATGGAAATCATATCCCCCCTTAATCTCCTCACCTCTAATGTGAACATGTTTAAATTTAGTAGCCTCGTCTCGTAGCTCTGGTCCTCCATACCCCTAATTAGTTTGGTTGCCCTTCGCTGGACTTTTTCCAACTCAAGGACATCTTTTCTTAGTACTGGTGACCAGAACTGGACCGCGTACTCCAGATGAGGTCGAACCAATGATCTATAAAGTGGCAAAATTATAGACTTGTCCCTGCAATACATCCCCTTTTTAATACAGGACAAGACCCTGCTAGCTTTGTTTACAGCAGCCTGGCACTGCAAACTACCTTTCAGTTTGTGGTCTACAATGACCCCCAAATCCTTCTCCATTTCTGACTTCCCCAGCGGCATACCCATAATTGTATAACCCATTTGTTTATTTTTAATTCCAAAGTGCATTACTTTGCATTTATCGACATTAAACCTCATCTGCCACATTAATGCCCACTCCCCTATTTTATCCAGGTCCTCCTGTAATGTTATAGTGTCTAACATATAAAACCAGAAGTTGTATATTTACACCTCGCGCAGAGCTACATAAACAAGGTATAAATATACAGCAGGCGGAGAGTCTACAATACGGACCCGCGTGACGTCTCCGGGGTGAAACGAGGTCCCGGAGACATAAAAGACCGATAGCTGGCTGTCATCCAGACGTCAGAGGAATATATCATTCGTGATGTTTGATATCAGTCTTGTGAAATGATTCCAAGTTTCCACTCACGATGTAACCTCGCCGTTACCTATGACAGAGATACACCTGTATCAGGAGCTCCGCCCACACCTTGGGATGCTTCGGAAAGGTGATGTAGGAAGCAACGTCGGCGTATATTATATCCCCGTAATCACTAATCCGATATCAGCCGGGGACTACATGCTGCACACCGTCCTGGGTCATGGGTTGTGGGTCATGGGTCGTGGGTCGTGGCCGGTACAAAGTGTCTCTGTCAGAAAAAAAAATAAACCAGCAAATAATAAAAGAAAACCAGAACTGCTCATCACTTTCACCACCGGTGAATCTCAGAACCAGGAGGTGGAATCTTCAGTCTTCGTCACTTCCGGGGGGGGGGTCTAGGGCCTGCACTCCTTTCCCCGCTATGCGCTGTGATTTCACCCCAAAGCAGCTTTGTGCAAAAAACAACAAAAATTAATAATGATAAAAAAAAGAGAATTAATAAAAATACAAATAATAGCCACGGGGAGATGAAGGAGTTAATCCGCGCTGGTAAGGGTTAATTTAGGGTGAATAAAGGGTTAAACAGGAGCACATTTAAATTCATTTTTTTGAATAAAGTTTCTTTAGGTGATGTCACATGATGATTGAAGGCCGTCATTGTGATCTTTATATGAATGAAATAGTACAATGTAACAATACACGGCTACATTGTATCAGTCACTGACACTGAGAGACAATTTACAAGGGTCACATGACACAGGATCGGCTTTATTATGACAGACACTCCTGATATGTAATACTTGGCAACTTCTGGCTGTCAATTTGAATGAAAGTTGGCATCTGGTAAAAGTGGAGGGGCGGCAGAAGAGGAAGAGGAGCTGAATTTTGGAGATACTGTATGCCCTAGTAGTTACTTTATTGAAGTTTTGGGCTTAATCCTCAAGTAGTTAAATTTTTTTTCTTCAAGATAACGGTGTTACTTTAAATAAGCCCAACATTGTGCACAGAGTTATCATGTCAGCAGAGCCATCCCTATAATGAGGCCGACTGAGGCTGCTGACTCAGGCGGCATCTCTTTGGGTCACTTGGGCGGGGGGGATTGTGTGGCAGGCAGGGTGGCATGGCCGCTCTGTTGCACAATGTTTGAAGTGTGCCTGCCACCTTTCCAGCCAGAGCGTCCCAGGTTGATAAGAATAAGAACTGAGCGGGGGCCACACACATCTCCCAGGCCAGCTATTGGCAACCAGTGATGCAACAGGTTACTAGAAGCTGGGCAGGATGCCGGCCAGACCATCCTAGGTTGCTAAGAGCCAGGATCTGCAGGCAGCGTGAGTAGCATGATTGTTGCACCCTCAAGGCAGCAGAACTGAACAAAGGTGAAGATACACAATATTACCAAAAGTATTGGGCCCCTCCCCCTCCCAATCAATGGATTCAGGTGTTCCGTGACATTTCCTGGCTACTAAATATTCCGCGGTCGCCTGTTACTGGGATTATAACAAAGTGGAAGCAACTGGGAACAACAGCAACTCAGCCAGGAAGTGGTCGGCCACGTCACATGACAGAGCGCGGTCAACGCATGCTGAAGCGCGCAGAAGTCGCCGGCTGTCTGCAGAGTCAATAGCTACAGACCTCCAAACTCCATGCGGCCGTCAGATTGGCACAACAACAGTGCGTAGAGAGCTCCATGGAATGGGTTTCCATGGCCGAGCAGCTGCATCCAAGCCGCACATCACCAAGTGCAATGCACAGCGTGGGATGCCGTGGTGTAAAGCGCACGTTAAGACTGGGGGGCCATTAGAGGGTGGAGCCAACCCAATACTGAACCCTACGGACTAAGACTGGGGTGCCATTAGACGGTGGAGCCAACCCAATACTGAACCCTACGGACTAAGACTGGGGTGCCATTAGAGGGTGGAGCCAACCCAATACTGAACCCTACGGACTAAGACTGGGGGGCCATTAAAGTTCATGTGCGTGTAAAGGCGTCCCGATACTTTTGGTAATATAGTGTATATTGAATTCAGTGGGACAGCTTTGCCCCTCCCATGGGCTCCATGTTGGGTTCGGGCTTCCATGTCATTCAGAAACAAAATGCAATTGTGACAATACCTGCGGAGAGAGGGAAGCATCTGTCAGAGTAACGAGAGAGCTTCTGCACTGCGCACATCTCTCACCTGTTGGCCCTTGATGCCTTAGGGTCCCCGGGCGGGAAGAATCTGTAGTATGTTTCAGAGGGCTCTTAAGGCCTGCCTTACCTTGTCCTTGGGTAAGGAATGATGTACAGGAAATATATCATAGGAGAGAAGGGTGTGTGAGGCAGGTGGGCTATTGGAGGCATCTCGGGATTCGAGGAATGCTGCACTAGCCTGTTCCTAGTCACCCTGCCAGAGGAAGGCGAGGGGTTAACACTTGCACCTGTGCGTCCTCCATTGAAGATGCATTGGAAGGTTCTGGAGTCTTTAGATTTCTGCGCTGGTGATCAGATAAGACGTCTCTCCCGTGCGGCTCCATGTATGGCATTCTCTATGAATGGGAGAGGGATTACCGGGTGAGCTGGTACTCGGGACCCAGCAGCGTTCCCTTCATACGGGATTACCTGATGCAGCCCCGGGACAGATCTGTCCGCAGTATTGAGGAATGCGCAATGTGGGGCTCCCACCGAACTGAAAACTGCGTGCCCCCGGGCACAGGAGCAAAGCACGGCCACATCTGCTCCGGATCTGTAGCCGGCCCTGTACTGGAGAACTACGAAAAAAAGAGTCCTTCATCATTGTATTTCATGTTAAAGTGATATCAAAGTCCAAAGGTTCTTAAAGGAGAACTATGGGGGGAGGGGCTTTCCCCCATAGTTCTCCTTAGGGTAACGGGAGGACACAAACTAACGTCCTCCCGTCACCCTAAGCTCAGTATATAGGGAGCTACAGCTCGCGGTATACTGAGACGCCGGAGCCGGAGCGGATCCTGACAATTCTGTCTGGATCCACCCAGCTGCGTGAGTGACAGCTGGCTCTGCCTATCTAGAGGCTGTACCCGCCCCCTTCCCCCGTCCGTTCCGCCAGTCAGCGCTGGAGGATCGGAGCGGGGAGAGGGGGGGAATCCCTGAAGGGAGCCGTGAGTGACAGCCACGGCTCTCTGCACGGATAGATCGAGAAGTGAGCGAGCGACGGTATGTGTTCGCTCACTTCCCGATGTACTGAGCCGACCTGTGACAGTTTCATTGTCACAGGTCGGCTCAGATTATGAGGCTGAGTGCAAACCCCTCCCCCCCC
>NW_017307268.1:367394-368774 GCF_000935625.1 Nanorana parkeri | reverse complement strand
GCCCTCATACTTCTCCTTTAAATTATTTTCAAATGCAGATGAAATCTCTCACAACGGACGCCGCTCCTCGATGTGTAAAGGGTTTAGCTTCCTGCAGAATCAGCTGGTGCCCTGAGCACTGGCCCTGATATCCTGTTTCTGGGTGTCTCCTTTCCCGTGCAGAGTCTATTGGAGCCGCCCTCGTGTGTGCTAGTAAGTTGTGCGTGTCTGCAAAAATACACGAGCCACCCCACTCCCACCCAGGGCCGGATTTACTCTCTCTGCTGCCCCAATGTCAGGTTCTCAATGCGCCCCCCTGTATGCAGGCCGCATACAAGTGACCTCGGCGACATCACCGGGATCACTTGTACAAAACAAGTGGCGGCTTCCCCGCTGTACATTTAGCCCTGCTGGCCCAAAGCCGGGCTTAATGTAGAAAACAACTACCCGCCTGGTGCCCTGAACTGCATGTTCCGGGCATCGCGAGATAGGCATTGCACAACCCTGCTGTCCCTCTACTCCCTGCTGTCCCTCTACTCCCTGCTGTCCCTCTACTCCCTGCTGCCCCTCTACTCCCCGCTGCCCCTCTACTCCCTCCTGCCCCTCTCCCCCCTGCTGCCCCTCTACACCCTGCTGCCCCTCTACTCCCTGCTGCCCCTCTACTCCCGGCTGCCCCTCTACCCCCTGCTGCCCCTCTACTCCCTGCTGTCCCTCTACTCCCTGCTGCCCCTCTACTCCCTGCTGCCCTGAGGCCGGGCCTTGTGGGAAATCCAGCCCTGCTCCCACCCACCCCCTGGCGCCATGTCAGTCACCTGTCCTTGGTGCCAAAGCTCCACTTGATCACAGGGAGTTTTCAGCGTGAGGTTCCCGGCATGATCCTAGCATAGTGGTTAGCACTTCTACCCTGCAGCATTGGTCACTGGTTCCCAGTTCAAATCCTGGTCAAGACACTGGCTGCATGGAGTTTGCCTCTTCTCCCTGTGCTGTGCGGGTTTCCTCCGGGTACTCTGGTTTCCTCCCACGCTCCATAGACATGCTGGTAGGTGAATTGACTCCTCTCTAAATCGGCCCTGTATGTATGCATGTGAGATCGGAACTTTAGACCTAGGGACCTTGTAAGCTCCTCAAGGGCAGGGACTGATGTGAATGTGCACTGTGTAAATTGTTGGCGCTATAGAAATACCTGTAATAAACATAGAGCCAGTGAACTGTAACTGTCCAGTACTTCTCCCCCTACTAACGTGTCCTCCACACTACCCGACCAAAGTACTAAAGTCAGTATCCCAGGAGGCCGCTATCCTCCATTCATGGAACAATATGTGAACAGATACGGGACCAGTTCTCTGTATGAGCATGTGTTGGGTCTGATGCTGCATGGAGGTTGCTGGAACCTGAAAGAGA
>NW_017307268.1:366462-366971 GCF_000935625.1 Nanorana parkeri | reverse complement strand
GACAGAGTCAGGCAAGTCGAGCTGCTCAGTACTCGGCTTCTGAGTTGAGGAGGCGGAGGCAAAGGCGAGGAGGAGGAGCAGCAGCAGGAGAAGGGGGTCGTACGCATCCCTGCAGCTCCTGTCGGCGGCGGAGTGTACCGGAGCGCAGAGGAGGCCGGGACAGAAGTGCCGGTCGGGCGTCAGATGGGAGTCCAGTCGGGATCCGGAAGTGCCCGCAGCACCAGTGGTCCGTGAATGGGGCAATTTAGAAAACGTGCTGGATTAGTGCTTAATTGCTGTGTACTATGTGTGTAGGGAAATGCCGCTGGTGCAGTACAGCCTTCTCTGCCAAACCTCTTCTATCTGCTTCTATCTGTGGCGGGCTCTGCAGAGTCTCAAGGGGGCTTTGCAGGATCTGTTGTGGGCTCTGTAAGGTCTATGGTGAGCTCCCAGGGCACCTGTGCAGGATCTGTGGCGGGCTCTGCAGGCCGCAGAGCCCCCTTGAGACTCTGCAGAGCCCACCATAGACC
>NW_017307268.1:362257-366237 GCF_000935625.1 Nanorana parkeri | reverse complement strand
ATAAAAAAGTAAATTATAAAAAAATAAAAAGATAAATAAAAATCTAAAAAAAAATAAATTGATTAAAAAATAATTAAATAAATAAAAATGAAAAAAAATAAGAAGAAATAATTGAATAAAAAAATAAAAAGTGATAAAAATAAAGAAACAGTAAAAAAAAAATTGAAACTAGCCGCGCCCCAAGGCCAGGTTCCACAATACACCCCCCTCGCCGCCGTGGGCACTGCCATCTGGTTGCCATTCTCAATTGATGGGGAGGGGGGCATATTGTGGAACCTGGCCTTGGAGCGGCAGGGAGAGTAAATCCGGCCCTGCTGGTGATAGTTCCGCCACTGCAAGGAAGATAACAGCATGGAATGGGATCTGTAGCAGGACAGCGGGGCAAGGACAATGCTGGAACCACTGATCTTGCAAGTATATTATTACCGCAGAAAGAAATGCACCATTGGTAAGCGGGGGAAATAATTTGATTTTCATTAGGTGAAGTTCCTCTTTATTCAAAGAGTAAAATATACAGTATGAGGTCCACCATCTACCGTCACCAACACATGTGTAGTTATTGGTAAAGATCCCAGAGTGATCCTCCATCATGTGCTACAGCCTCCCGGAATATGGAACAGAAATGGTTGTTGAGCCCATTGAATTCAATATGTATCCACCTTGGTGATGGACGGGTTCATTGTGTCTTTGGCCTCAATTGCTTCCTGTTCTGGTGGACAACGGAGAGATGCCAGATCTGTAGCCTCAGCTTCTTCCCCAGTGGCTCAGCAGCTATGATTGCACTGATAAAGATTTGGAGTGGGCTCTGTAGGTGTAGAAATACACCCGCTGGACGGTGCACCATTCCTCTCGGAGTCCAAAGCTCTGTTTTATTGTGCCCACGCTGCAATGCGGCAGTCTACACACGCTACAACGCTTCCACCCACCGCTGTTTGGTTTTCATTGGCCTAGAAAGTGGCAATCCAAGGGCTGTGCAAAACCCAAACCCTGGCTGGTCCCTGAACTAAGTCCTAACATGAATGAACCCCTGTTACCTTATCATGTGGGAGGAGTCTGTGACAGTAGCATGTACTGTAGGTCCCTCGTCAGAAGCATCCAGCTTCAGAGCCATCATTATCCACTTTAAAGTGGGAGTCCTTTTGACCCATACCAATGTCACCTGAATGGTGTCACCTCTGGGTCTGCTCTTCAGCACATCGCCGCCAGAACTTCTGGGTTTTACCTAGAGTGGCAGTGCTACAGTCAACCAGCAAACAGGCACCGCCAAGCAATATGTGGAGCCCCACGTGCTTCCAGAGACTTAGCTGCACTCTGATTTTCCATCCCTCTCGGTGTCTCCAGTGTACCAGTGATCTCTCCAGTCCATGTGCCTCCTGCATGTACTTTGGCACCCCCTTGTGACATATAGCAACCTGTCATCCTGGGACTCCGGTGCACCTTGCATCTAGTGACTCCATGACCCCTGTAACTCCAGAGCACCCTGAGCACCCTGTGTCACCCCCATGACTCCAGAGTACCCTGAGCACCCTGTACTGACCTGGTGACCCCAGAGCACCCTGAGCACCCTGTGTCACCCCCATGACTCCAGAGTACCCTGAGCATCCTGTACTGACCTGGTGACCCCAGAGCACCCTGAGCACCCTGTGTCACCCCCATGACTCCAGAGTACCCTGAGCATCCTGCACTGACCTGCTGACTCCAGAGCACACTGAACATCCTTCACTGACCTGGTGACTCCAGAGCACCCTGAGCATCCTGTACTGACCTGCTGACTCCAGAGCACCCTGAGCATCCTGTGTCCCCCCCATGACTCCAGAGTACCCTGAGCATCCTGTACTGACCTGCTGACTCCAGAGCACCCTGAGCATCCTGTGTCCCCCCCATGACTCCAGAGTACCCTGAGCATCCTGTACTGACCTGCTGACTCCAGAGCACCCTGAGCATCCTGTGTCCCCCCCATGACTCCAGAGTACCCTGAGCATCCTGTACTGACCTGCTGACTCCAGAGCACCCTGAGCATCCTGTGTCCCCCCCATGACTCCAGAGTACCCTGAGCATCCTGTACTGACCTGCTGACTCCAGAGCACCCTGAGCATCCTGTGTCCCCCCCATGACTCCAGAGTACCCTGAGCATCCTGTACTGACCTGCTGACTCCAGAGCACCCTGAGCATCCTGTGTCCCCCCCATGACTCCAGAGTACCCTGAGCATCCTGTACTGACCTGCTGACTCCAGAGCACCCTGAGCATCCTGTGTCCCCCCCATGACTCCAGAGTACCCTGAGCATCCTGTACTGACCTGCTGACTCCAGAGCACCCTGAGCATCCTGTGTCACCCCCATGACTCCAGAGCACCCTGAGCATCCTATACTGACCTGGTGACTCCTTCGTCACCCAGTGACCCCTGGGATTCTATTGCACCCTGTAAACCCATGTATGTTAGTGTGCTCCATTGCATCCTATGTCATCCAATTACTCTTTGTGCACCCAATGTACCCCTGTGGCTCCACATACCCTGCGCTACATTCCTGTAACCTCCTGGTCATTATCTCTTCCTGTGGATACGGACTCCCGTCCATGACAAAAATACTGATATTCTGCGGAAGGTTGAAGCCCGCCTACAATGCTCCCCTCCTGTTCCAGGGATCTTCTGGCTGGTCACATGATGTGCAGGGATCTCTGAAGGGAGTGCTCTCTGCAGTATTCTACTGGGAGCCCAGGCAGAAGTGGTGCTGCACCCCAAGTTGTGTCCATGACAGCCGGGGGTCACAGTTCAGTGATGCCGAATGTCAACCTTGAAAACGCCTAACAGCAAGACGCCGGGGAGATGATGAGGAGCACGCCGCAAGCTGCCATTTGTATTAAAGGAGAACTATGAAGGGAGTGAAAATCACTCAGCCTCATAGTTCTAGCCGACCTGTGACAATGTGTCACAGGTCGGCTCAATAGATCGGGAGGTGAGGGAACACATACCGGCGTTCGCTCACTTCTCGATCCTGTCCCTGCAGAGAGTGGTGACTGTCACTCACAGCTCCCTGCAGGGATTTCCACCCTCCCCGCTCCGATCCACCAGCGCTGACTGGCGGAACGGACGGGGGAGGGGGCGGGTACAGCTGGCTCTGCCTCTAGATAGGCAGAGCCACCTGTCAATCACACGGCTGGGTGGATCCAGACAGTAATGTCGGGATCCGTCCCGGCTGCGGCGGCTCAGTATAGCGCGAGCTGTAGCTCCCTATATACTGAGCCTAGGGTGACGGGAGGACGCTAGTTTGTGTCCTCCCGTGACCCTGAGGAGAACTATGGGGAAAACCACTGACCCCATAGTTCTCCTTTAACTACAGATGGGCCTTAAAACCTTGCTTTAAAAAACTGGAGTTCTGCTTTAACATTGCACATCAGGGCCTCGATAGTAGAAGACTGAAGACTGAGGAGAGAAGATTGAGGTTTGAAAACTTTGTTACTTTTGCTACAGTTTTGTTTTGTTACATACTTTGTATTTTCTTCTCTCAGCTGTGGCCGGTCCCTTTTGCTATTCACCATTTTTATTTTGATGTTTTTGAAGGCGGAGCCTCGGTGTAAATTGTAGAATTGGAATGTTGAACGTGTGCCTGCATCACATCGGGGGCCTGCGGTCCTGCTCGGGAAACCCTGCGGACTGAGTGATGTCACCTGAAAATTGATAGACCGGGCAATGGCTTCACATACAGCGCTGCAGGCGAGGCGAGGATGACAAGAGACGGAGCAGATGTTGTGTTACCTGGAAGAAGGGAACGGAGGTCGGCTGCAGGAGGGGGAGGGAAGAGAAAGTAAAATATCTCAGAGCGTCCCTGCAATAAACAGTCCTGAAGTGTTGAATGACTAAAATAATGATTGTGTAATGCTTGAAGTGACCAGCACGCTGCGCTAAATATATCAGCCCCTCCCCCCCCTCCCCCCATAATAAGATAAAACTCTGCAGGGATAAAAGCAATACCTATATTTA
>NW_017307268.1:359484-360876 GCF_000935625.1 Nanorana parkeri | reverse complement strand
AGTATATTGTATAACTTTGTTCCCTACGGGTTCTTTTTTATTATAAAGACAATATTTATTTTGGGGGGGTCCCCCGATATATTTATGTCTTTATTGCAGGGATTTCCTCTCACTTCCTCTTGTGAATACCACAGAGGAAGCAAAGGGAAACCTCCCCGATGGAAAAAAGCTGGCAGACGGTATAACTAGGGATGCACCCATACAAGTACGAGTACCGAGTACCGAGTACGGCGCCATGTGCCCAGATTATCAGGAAGTTGGGCGGCAGATCATGACTCGTCGCCCGGCTTCCTGATTGGTTAGGAAGCCAGGCTGCCTAGCAACAAGTGAAGCTAAAGCTGGCTTCCTAGCCAATCAGGAAGCTGGGTCATAACTAGGGATGCACCATTACCGGTATTTTTTTCCCGGTACTCGCCGATACCGAATACCGATACCGGAAGTCCCATTAAGGAAGCCAGGCGGGCGTGTAAAGACTCGCCACCCGGCTTCCAATTAGCAGGGAAACCGTCCCCATGCTTCTCGTCACCAGGTGACGAGAAAGCATGGAGCCGGCTTTCTGGCCAATCAGGAAGCCGGGCGACGTCTAATGGCGCGGCGCCCAGCTACCTGATTGGCTGGGAAGCCGGCTCCGTGCTCATCATGAGGTGAACAAGGGAACATGAAGCCAGCTTCCCGGCCAATCAGGAAGCCAGGCAGAGTGTAATGACGCGCTGCCCGGCTTCCCGATTCAGGAAGTATCGGGCCAGGCATCGGAGCATTTGGGCGAGTACGAGTACTCGGCATCGGCACCAATACTAGTATCGGTATCGGTGCATCCCTAGTCATAACCCTCCCTTACTTCTACTTTAAATTGACCCACAACCATTTCATTAAAGGTGTACCGTTGCCCAGACTGCGGACGTGAAACTCTTCACATAATCCTAACGAGCCGTAAAAGATCATTACAAACCAACCGTCACTCACCTCCGTAGCAGCTTGTACTGCGCAGCTATTCATTCCTAAAATATCACATCAAAGTCTCCTCCGGGTGAATGTCAAAGGGCGACATTCACACGGCGGCATCTTTGGTCATTTTTTACGTTTGGTGAACTCCTTTTTTTCATGTGTTGTGAGGTTTACGCATTTTGTTTTTTAGCCAATGGAAAGCCGGTGACTGGGAGGCGGAGACTCAGAGACTGCATTAGCACACTTTTTAAAAAAATTCTCCCATTATCAGGGGCCAAAAAAAACGTGATCTCATGCCCAGTGGCGTAACAATCGCCATAGCGACCCAGGGCCCGGGGCACAGGGGGGCCCGGCCAGATGCCGTGCGGGGCCGCCTGGGTCGCTATGGCATCCTCTGCTGGTGGCTGTCACTGGCGGTTGCAGACGAAACGCGCCGCTGTTCAGATC
>NW_017307268.1:358965-359396 GCF_000935625.1 Nanorana parkeri | reverse complement strand
ATAATATATTAATGATAATAGTAATAAAATAATAATATTATAACTATTATTACTGCTAACAAGCTGTTATCTTTTAAAACCCAACTGGAAATAAAGAAAACACATGGAAAGCGGACTAGTTATTATGGGGAACATTAAAGGATTAGTTCACTCATGCCCATGCACTCTAGAGCCCCCAGTGCAATATAAAACTCAGATTTCTTTTTAATTGAATACCTGTAAGCAGATAGTAGACACTTTCAAAGCCCCATCTTTTCTTCTTCTTTTTTGGCTGACGACTGTAACTAGGGGTGTGGTGTCTCCAATTTAGTGCTGATCCCTAACTATCTCTTTTTACTACCTGTAAGCAGAGCCGCCTCTACCTTTCATGCCGCCTGAGGCCATTGAGGGTGTTGAGGGTTGGGATTTGTGTTGTGTGTGCTGTTGTTGGT
>NW_017307268.1:357334-358939 GCF_000935625.1 Nanorana parkeri | reverse complement strand
GGTGCCTGTGTGTTCTTCTGCTGCTGCTCGTCCAGGTCCAGGACTTTGGCAGCACGCCATCCAGAGGGTCCTGCTCTGCTCCCTGGCAACCGATGACATCCATGACCTGGGCGGGAAGCGGCACAGGTTGCTAAGAGCTCTTATCAACCTGAGGCATTGTAGCTACCCCCCAACACACCTGCCGCCGCCCAATGAGAGGGTGCCTCATTATAAGGACGGCCCTGCCTGTAGGTCACGTGTAGCCTTTCCCAAGCCTGTCCAACAAACTCCTTGGTAGACAACATACCCACCGTCCTGCCCAGACGGAAGTGTGCCCCCGGTACAGCAGGAATGAGTGATCTGACTCATTCAAAATCAACGCATGCACAGCGCTCTTGAGGAAGACAGAGCGCATTGCACATGGGCGGATATTGAACAAGCCAGATCGCTCATTCCTGTGGTGCATCCAACGTCTGGTGCATCCTGCCATCTAGGCAGGACTTTGGGGATGGAGGCATCTACCTATGAGTTTTGGGGGCTGGATTGGGAGAGGCCGCAACATGGCCCACAGGTAATTGAATTGATTAAAAAGCTCTTTTTTCAAAAATCTGGGCAGAGTTTTTATTGTTCTGGGGACACTCGAATGCCCAGATAAACTAAACCCTATAAAGATGAGTGAACGTCTAAAATTAGCATCAGGATGACTATCAATATTACTATCAATGTCATACTTTTCAAAAATGAGGAAGAAGAAAAGATTAAAGAGTAGTGGAAGCAGACTAGTCCCTACGGGCAACAACGAGGGAATTTATATAAAGTTTGGCCAGCTGTGGTCCAGGCCAAATTTTACAAAATTTGCAAACCTAATAGATTCCAAATCTTCAAACCAGAAGTTCCCTTAACGTCAATAGAAACGGCAATCAAATGACAGAAAAGTGTGTTTTACTGAGCAACAAGTGATGCTAATTGTGCAGGATGGTTTGGGAAGCTTGAGGCTGTCACTGGTCCCGCAGAATGGGCTGCAGGCACCGCCGGGACATTCTGCTGTGTGAGGACCCTCTCCTCTTAGCCCCGCCCCTGGCCGCCGAGATGAGGAAGAGGGCCCTGCAGGAGAGGGAAGTGGGGAAGTGTGTGTGTAGTGCTGACTTTTATTATAATGTACTGCTGAGACTTGTAGTCCTGCATAGCTGCTGGTATTCTGCATTGATGTATGCTGATTATACAGCAATGCAGAATAGCTCCAACTATGGAGGACTACAAGTCCCAGCAATGCATTATATTTATAAGTAGGGATACACCACTGCCAATACTGGGGATTTTCACGAGTACTCATACTTGTGAAAATGCCCCGATACTAAACGCAGATACCGGTGTTCTGTCGAGAACTTGCCGACCTCAGCATCTGCGCTTACACACAGACCGGTATTATTGAGGAAACCGGGATTTATTCACAAAGTATTTTGTTTAAATCATTAATTGTGACCGATTATAATATTCCATCCAACATTCACTGCCATCCATCATCTACTGCCACCCATCATCTACTGCCACCCATCATTTACTGCCACCCATCATCTACTGCCACCCATCATCTACTGCCACCCATCATTTACTGCCACCCATCAT
>NW_017307268.1:348331-356303 GCF_000935625.1 Nanorana parkeri | reverse complement strand
TACTGCCACCCATCATCTACTGCCACCCATCATCTACTGCCACCCATCATCTACTGCCACCCATCATTTACTGCCACCCATCATTTACTGCCACCCATCATCTACTGCCACCCATCATCTACTGCTACTGCCACCCATCATCTACTGCCACCCATCATCTACTGCCACCCAACATTTACTACAACCCATCATTTCCTGTCACCCATCATTTCCTGCCACCCATCATTCACTGCCATCGAAGGCATATTATTAACGGTCACAAATAACCATTACAAATGAATGCTTTGTAAATAAATGGCGGTTTCCTCATTAATCCCGTCTGTACGTAAGCGCGGATACTGGGTCAGCGTTCTCGACAGAACAGTAGACAGTAGAAAGGCATCATGGCACACTCACAAGTCAGCATGTAAAACAACTTGTCTCACCACTAAGGACAATGACAGAGGTTTGGATACACGTCTTCTGCAGAAAATGTGAAAGTCGCTCAGCCACGCCAAGGCACCTCTTATAGTGCGGTCCTAACTCTAAACTATGAGAGTCTCCATCTTGGAGCACATGGGGGCAGAAGATATCAAATTGGGTGCAGGCCTGTCAGGAGGACGCCCCACCTCCTTAAAGGCACAGGAACACACAAGGGATCCCGCACATCCCAATGGCAGCTGAGAAACCCCTTTCACATTTTCTGCAGAAGACGTGTATCCAAACCTCTGTTATTATCCTTAGTGGTGAGACAAGTTGTTTTACATGCTGACTTGTGAGTGTGCCATGATGCCTTTCTACTGTTCTACTGTTTTAAGCCCATTTCGTGTGCACCTTGCTGTATAGTTGGTGACGAATTGTTGAGTGCGTTTGTCATTTGTTTTGCTTGACCGATTTGGTGCAGTGACGCATGGGGTAATCGCTATGTTATGGCGATTGTTAGCGTGTATGGCTAGCTTAAGCTGTAGATGGCATGAAGTTGTTTTTTTTTCAATTCGGGAAAAGAAAGAGGTAGATTTTTTTCGCCACAAGAATCATGTGATTTGGTGACGATGACATTTGGATGATGTGAATTTTAATGGCAAATTTGCTTTTGAAGTTGCACCGGTATCCTTTTAGCTGTGACGCTGTGCGGATATACTGGAGGAAAAACCTATTCGATGGATCAGAGTCGACTTATTGACCGAAAACTCTGAGAAAAACCCGATTTCTTTCAAATGTTTGCACCGAGCTCTCTAATAATAACAATAACCCTCATCATCATTCCTCTGCGATATGATTGACAGGTGAGGCAGTCTAGGTAATGGCTTTGGTTTTGGTCCTGCTCATACCTGGCTCGGCCGGGGTGATTAGAGTCCTCCAGCCTATATGGCATTCCTGGAATGCAGCGAGGGAGGTGGAGGTGAGCCCGGCAGGTATGTAGATGAACAGTTCAAGTTCCTACTGCGAAGAACTGACGTGTTACAGCTGAATTTACTCCTGTGAAATGAAGCAGCCCCAAGTACGGGAGGGCTGAGGATGGAGCGCCCCTAACTACTCTTCAGGAGGAGGAACTGGCTATTGCAGGGTGCAGGATCGCCTTCTTAAAACAAAATGTATTCCAATATTGTCATTTCCTTTTTACATGCAGAACTTTAGTGGTATCTCCTGATCAGAGATGGGTTCACGGCCAGCTTCCAACACCTCTGGGGAGCCATGGTGACATCTCCATGGGTTGCTGCCACCTTGCCGGGGTGTATCTCATGGAAGGTCTGCTTTATATGGTGACAGCAGTGGAATATGCAGTAAAGACTTACAATTTCTGACTGGCTCGGGTTGTGCTGCTCAGCATTTGGTTGCCCAGGCGATGCGGGCGCACCTTTTGGCTCCTTCTCCTGGAAAATCTCAACCTGGCAGCGTCCTGTTTCCAGGCAACACGCTTGCCCTACTCTTCCCTTCAGCCTTGATTAGCCCTTAATGTAAACCTCAGTGACCCTGTGCCTGATGCTTGTAAAGCTGGCCGCACACCGATAGATTACCTGCAGATTTTCTATGGCCAGATGGAAAAATTGCTCCATCCTCGCTGAACTGTGTGCATGGAGGGATCTCATTGAGCCAAGCTTCAGTATCTTGCTAGTCGGCCCTGCTGGCTGTCAAAATACCTGAACAATCTGATTGGATGCAGGCTTTGTTCAGGTAGTTTGAGAGCCAGCGGAGCCGACTAGCAAGATACTGAAGCTTGGCCCAGTGGGAGATTCCTCCATACACTTAGTGTAGCGTAGATGGAGGAATCTGTTGCACTTCTTCCTTCTGACCATAGAAAATCTGCAGGCAATCTATCGGTGTGCGGCCAGCTTTATAGGTTTCCATATGTGCCTGGCTATCTGCCATTGACTGCATATGATCTTCTGGGTGGGTACCAACCCTTTGCCTATTTTCAGACCACGTTTCTCCCTGCTGCCTGATCCAACCCTTTGCCTGTTTACTGACCTGGCCCCTGACTACCACCTGACCAGACCTTTTGCTTTTTTACTGACCAGGTCTCTGACTGCCACCTGACCCAACCCTTTGCCTGTTTACTGACCAGGTCTCTGACTGCCACCTGACCCGTCCCTCTGCCTGTTTACTGACCAGGTCTCTGACTGCCACCTGACCCGTCCCTCTGCCTGTTTACTGACCAGGTCTCTGACTGCCACCTGACCCGTCCCTCTGCCTGTTTACTGACCAGGTCTCTGACTGCCACCTGACCCGTCCCTCTGCCTGTTTACTGACCAGGTCTCTGACTGCCACCTGACCCGTCCCTCTGCCTGTTTACTGACCAGGTCTCTGACTGCCACCTGACCCGTCCCTCTGCCTGTTTACTGACCAGGTCTCTGACTGCCACCTGACCCGTCCCTCTGCCTGTTTACTGACCAGGTCTCTGACTGCCACCTGACCCGTCCCTCTGCCTGTTTACTGACCAGGTCTCTGACTGCCACCTGACCCGTCCCTCTGCCTGTTTACTGACCAGGTCTCTGACTGCCACCTGACCTGACCCTATGCCTGTTTACTGACCATGTCCCTGCCAGCTGCCCATGTCGCTCTTTCTGCATGTCTCTCTGGAATTTCCACCAAAACACCAATCCATCCTTCCTGTGAGGACCACTGAAACTCCCTGCACCACAGCTACTCTTTGTTCTGAGGATTGTGGGAGTCTGGGGAGAACATTTTCATTCCATAACACAAAGTGCTCAAACCCCAACCATCTCAGTATCACCAGCTGTTATTTTCATGAAAGCTAGCGATTAAAATAAGTGATATATCATGTTTAGGCCTCATGCAGATGGTTGTGGGGAGAGGGAGGCATACATATAAAATTCAGGCATATTTCCCCCCCCCCTCGGGAAGCCAGATGCTGCCACACCCACCGACTGACATCAATTGCTGTATGCGGTGGTATGGCGGGAATACGTCGGTTCTTTCACACGTGCACAATTGGCCTCGGGTAGTAGGAGGACTTTGGTCCCTGAGACCTCTTGGTCCTGCAGAGTTATACCTTGCTGTTCCCATACAGTTGTACCCCAGACAGGGCAGCCATCAGGGGGGTACGGCCGATACTCATGTAAGGGGCGCGGGCAGCCTGGGGGGCCCGCCCGGGTCCCTCACATGACTATCGTTCAGCACGTCACTAAGCCCTGCGTCCAGCGAGTCACTAAGCCCTGCGTTCAGCGAGTCACTAAGACCTGCATCCAGCGGCGGGTGGGGGCGGCCCGGCCTAAAGCCGTGTAAGGGGCCCCAAAATTTCTGATGGCTGCCCTGACCCCAGAGTGTGTCGCGACCCCCCTTGTTTAGTGGGTCGCCGAGTGCCTTTGACTTTTCTAGCTTAGAGGCTCCTCAGCCTCCCACTAGCGCAGCACCATTCATTTTTATACCAAGCAGCCATTCAAAATATGCTGCTCAGTGCCGAGTGTCAACTTGAGGTGGGGTGGGGGTATGGCCACGAGATAGATCCATCCATACATGTGCATTGCTTATAGCTTCCTCACATGTCCTGTAGTAATGCTTGGACTGGAGTGACATCACATTCTGGCTCCCCGAACCTGTATAGGCGTGCATGGCTGCTGTACAAGCAATGCACATATGGATGGAGCTCCGTCACAGCACAGCAGCCCCACACTGCTGTGCGGTCCATTGCAGTGCAACTTGGGTCGCGATTTAAAGACCGAGGACAAATGTGGGTCCTGAGATTACACAGGTTGAGAATCACTGGTTTAAAGGATTATAGATTATTCTTCGCTCTCTCCACAGAACAGGGAATTGTCCGTTTCCAGGGAGCATATGACAAATAACTCCATCCATTAGGTTAGTGTGTGCAACAGCTGTAACCAATAAAGACAAACATCTGAACTTCCACCCCTTCCAGAGATCTCGTCTTGTATGGCCAGCTTGGCAATCAGGGTTTGATCTCCTCCCTCCGTAGAGTTGGGTTGGATGTCTGTAGCTGACAGCAATGTAACGTGACATGAAATATGTTTCCTTTTAACTGGTACATGCTAGGACACTACCATGTTGGAAGGAATGCGTCTCCAGTGATATTAATGGTATGTACTTAATTGACTGTCCTGAAGATCTCTCACTATCTCCTCCATCTTCCTTTTACAGATCAATATATCTTCATGTTTTCTTTTCTGTCAGTCCGTGAAGCTGTCAATTTTACTCTCCGGCCTTGCATGTTGATGTCAGTCGGGTCTGTTTAGCGCGTGTCAGTCCTTGTCTGACGGCGCGTCACTTTCCGTTCTTCTGTGACGGCCCGTCCATCTTCATGGAGCTCTTCAGAATGACAGTCCTTGAAGAGAGCTGAAAGGGACATCAAGGAATATTATTTCATGTTCAGCGGATGGAAAGTCACCTGGGAAGTATTGAGACTGACCCATGACGTGTCACTAGTCGGGTCACGTCCTTTCTGAAACACTTTTTCACTGAAGAACTTTCGCAGATAGTCAAATCTTTGTAACAAGGATACAAATGCTGGCCCAGGATGTGATATCACGCTCCAAAGACTCAAAGGTCAAAGAAGATTAGGACATCATCAGCTACCATTGTCCTCCAGCCTCCAGTGTAGACTACATTGCTCTAGACCAGCTTCCTGATAGTGACAACAGAGGACCATGCCTGCACAATGTGTGTCTGTATGGGCGCCTATAGTGTGGCGCTCACCCCCGAAAGAGCCGCTGTTTGTACCAGGTCCATATCTAGTCAGTCTAGGGATAGATTTCCAACTGCCCCATTAGCATTAACCGCCCTCTTCTCGTACCCATAAAGTGAGGTCCACTCCAGTTGTAGGATGCTAGTTGAGCAGTTTATTCGCTTCTAATTAGGGAGAGAGGGGTATAGGGTCTAGGTGCACAGGCCTCCTTGGCTCCAGACTCACCGGATCCTATATTAAGGGAGTACATCTCCACAATCCATGAAAGAACACTGACCCCGCTCTGAAGTCCACATAGATCCAGGGCACTTCAAGAGCTCGCACTGGTCCTGGTTCTTTCCATCTCTCAGGCATTCTCCAGGTTGGAAGTCTCCAAGGAAACCTCTCTCCCCCAACTCTGCCAATGCCCACCCCAGGCCTCGGCCTAGCCTGGGCGGCAGGCTGAACAGGACCCAACCTTAATCCATGGCTGGTCCAGGCAAGAGAAAGCACATGGCAGCTCCCACCCATATATGTACACTTTGTAAGCAGGCACCACTGGCTGCAAGAAGCCCAGTGACTGGCTGCTGCCCTGTACACACCCTATGGTGTCTCACTCCGCCCTGGGGGGTACAGACAAGGTTAGACACCTGGGATTAATCATGTGCTGGCTGCTACAGCCCTGACATGTCTCTAAATGCATAGTAAGCACTTCACAAAAGGTTATGGGCGCTACAATAGTCTCAACCAGGAGTGTATAAGGCACATTGACAGTGCAGGAGATCCAGTTGTCACCCCATGGCAGGAGATGCCTGAACAAGGACCTTCAGAGCAGCATGCCAGGCATTGAAAAGCCTATATGAGGTTTTACTTGTTGGGTCTACTTTAAGGTCAATGGCCAAGTCTTGTCTTGTGCCCTGTAGAGTTGGGCAGAGGAACAACACAAGGATGCCCCTTCTACCCTGACCTGTTTGTACTGGCGATGGTGGGTATGGCTTAGAGCAAGGGTAGCCAAACTCCGGCCCTCCAGCTGTGGTGGAACTACGAATCCCATGAGGCTTTGCAAGATTCTCACAGCCACAGACATGACTCCCGGAGAGAGATGCTTCATGGGATTTGTAGTTTTACCACAGCTGGAGGGCCGGAGTTTGGACATCCCTGGCTTAGAGTGTCAGTTCACCTGTTACTTACAGATGCAACCTGGTTGACTGAGTCAGGAAGATCTCCCTGCGATCATACCTGACTCTATTCCTGTCCACCAAGGTGTTTTGGATGTTCCAGACCCGAAAACTCAGCCCAGGGATGGTGCAAGCCCCTCATAATGGGAACAGCAGGTGTACAGACCCAGGAACTCAGCACAGGGATGGTGGGAGCTCCTCATAATGGTCACAGCGGGTGTACAGACCTGGAAACTCAGCACAGGGATGGTGCAAGCCACTCATAATGGGCACAGCCGGTGTACAGACCCGGGATCTCAGCATTCCCTCCCTCCGCAGCAGCAATATGGAGGCTCTAAGCAGGAGGTTGAGGGAGGTACTGGCATGCTGGAGTTCATCGCTGAGCTGGAATCCCCTCTGGATGGAAGGAAGTTCCGTTTTTCTGCGGATTCCTCGGATGACGAGAAGGAGATGGATACCGTTCATCGCCCGGTGAGAGAGAGACCTGTGGAGAGAGCAAGATTTACCCGAAAGACTGCAACAACTAGGAGGAAGTCTGATCCCACCGTCGGCCATGACACTGCTGCAGAGGTAACAACACAGCAAGGAGGTACAGTTAATGGGCTCAGCGAATGTACAGACCCGGGAACTCAGCACAGGGATGGAGGGAGCTCCTCATAATGGGCTCAGCGGATCTATAAGAAACAAGTGAAATCTGAATCTTGGTGAACTCGCCATATTAATTGATTTCTGAACAGTGACTCTGAGTTGCAGCAGCTGCTCCATAGAAGTGTTAAGTCTGAGTGTTAGAACGTTCCACATTGTCTGGTAGATTTCATGGTGAGGGGGGACAATGTAGCACAGTTGTCTGGAAGATGAAGTCATTGTGAGCGGTTCTCCTAGATGTAGAATTCTGGGTGTGTTCCCCTGGATTGGGCCGTGATTACCGGAGATCAGGGATGGAATCAAACTTTTCCCAGGAACGTTGGGCAGTTTAACATTCCCATGTATCGGCACGTCACATGGTATCACCGTGATGTAACCCGCCACAGCGCAGGGCAGCCTCATGGAACTTATTCCGAACACAATTACTGTACAATATTCCGCTACGGATAGAAATGTCATTTTCTATATAATTATTTCTTGGCAGAAAGTTATACGGCCGTTCTGTGATCCACAAAACTCCCACAACCTCTCGCCCTTTCCCTCCCTCCAATAACAAAATTCTATGTGTAACCCGGAGACAGCCATGAGTACAGAAACCACTCCTATGGAGGCCGCCATCGCTGTGTGATTCTATCTATCTATCTATCTATCTATCTATCTATCTATCTATCTATCTATCTATCTATCTATCTATCTATCTATCTATCTATCTATCTATCTATCTATCTATCTATCGCCAAAAGTATTGGTCCCCTCCCCCTCCAAATCATTGGATTCAGATGTTCCGTGACATTTCCCGGCTACTAAATATTCCGCCGCGGTCACCTGTTACTGGGATTATAACAAAGTGGAAGCAACTAGGAACAACAGCAACTCAGCCACGAAGTGGTAGGCCACGTCACATGACAGAGCGGGGTCAGCGCATGCGGAAGCGCACAGTGCGCAGAAGTCGCCGGCTGTCTGCAGAGTCAATAGCTACAGACCTCCAAACTCCATGTGGCCTTCAGATTGGCACAACAACAGCGCG
>NW_017307268.1:346685-347038 GCF_000935625.1 Nanorana parkeri | reverse complement strand
AGCGGAGACTGCGAGCCCCTCCCCCAACATCAGTACCTGACCTCACAAATGGTCCAACATTCCCATAGACACACCCCTAAACCTAGTGGACACCTTCCCAGAAGAGGCGGAGCTGTTATATCGGCAAAGGGCGGAACCAACCCAATACTGAACCCTAGGGACTAAGACTGGGATGCCATTAGAGGGCGGAGCCAACCCAATACTGAGCCCTACGGACTAAGACTGGGATGCCATTAGAGTTCATGTGTGTGTGCGTGTAAAGACGTCCCATTACTTTTGGCAATATACTATATCTATCTCTCTCTCTCTCTCTCCCTCTCCCTCTCCCTCTCCCTCTCCCTCTCCCTCTCCCC
>NW_017307268.1:343864-345664 GCF_000935625.1 Nanorana parkeri | reverse complement strand
CTCATCTTTATTACATTATTTAAATGACTTCCATGCTCCTTGTCACCATCAGGCAGTACATAACCCACCCACCATTTGCTGATGATGGGGTATGGGGGGGGAAGGGTATTTTCAGGTCCTCTGGAAGGTTCTTCTTTGTAATTCTGTCTTGTTGCCCTCGGGGCTTTTGTTAGGAGAATACTTCACCTGACAGGTGACCGGGGTGGTCCCGGGGTGAGGAGTGAGAGGCATAGCTGAGATTTTCGCCCCCGCAGCGGCCTGACCTTTCTTCATTTTCATTTTTCACATTTTTCTTCTCTGTGTGTTTCTTTTTTTCTACAATTATTTTTCCTCCTATGACCTAATTATAACTTCCAGCGGAGTCTGCGCTCTGCCCTGCACCACCCCTCAGCCCGTCAATGTGACCCCGACTGCCGATGATGCGGGGGAGGTAACGGACACACCGGGGTCTATTATAGGTGACTTTGTGTCTGGTATGATTCGGGGTTTGTGTCGATCCTCTTCAGTATAAAAAGAATCTCCGGCAACATTCCCGGATCACAGCCGGTGACACCAGGTACAAATGGCCTCTTCATCTTTGCTCTGGGTGTCACTTATAAGACTCGAAGTTTTGAGAACAATTTCAATGACTCAATGGCGTTGATTTAGTAAAAGGCAAACAGGCTTTTCACTTTGCAGGAGAATTTTCCTTAGTGAATAAGGCGAAGCTCTGCTGACTTCCATCATCCAATCACGTGCAAGCAAAGAATACTGTTTCTTATTTAAATTTCATTGCAGGTGATTGGGTATTCCTTGTGAAATGTCACCAGATCTACAAAGCTAAGAGGAAACGTCCTCTGCAAAGTGCAAACTCCCTTGCAAAGTGACCAACCTATTTGCCTTTAGTACATCAACCAGGGGCGTATCTGCTGCGAGGCAAACAAGGCCTTTGCCTTGGGCGGCAGATTTCAGGGGGGGCGGCAAAAATGCCGCCTCAAAACCCTCAGGCGGCCGGGCAGGGGAGGCGGCAGTATCACAGGACGGAGTCAGAGGAGGCGGCGGTGAAGGAGGTGGAAGAGGCAGAGGAGACGGAGCAGCAGGAGGGAGCGGGGCGAGGCCGGGACGATGTCGGATCAGGAAGGGGCGGGGCCATGGCAGAAGCCGGTGCATGCTTGACAGAACACCGGGTCACCGAAGAGCCGTCGGGCTGCGGAGGAGGCCAGGTCCTGCAGCACCAGTCCAGCGGTGGAGGAGGCCAAGGGAACAAGCAGCAGGTAAGATGATCGCACTGCTGCTAAAGGGACCCTGCAGAGCCCAGCATGGATTCTGCACAGCCCACCTGAGAGTCTCGGGTGGGCTGCACAGGATCTGTGGTGGGGTCTATGTTGGGCAGAGCCCACCACACACCCTGCACCGGTCTGCAGGGTCTCAGGGGCTTTGCAGGATCTGCGGTGGGCACCGCAGATCTTTCACAGCCCCCCTGAGATCCAGCAGATTTAGTGTGTGTGTGTGGGGGGGTGGGGGGCGCCCTAGTTTCGTCTTGCCTAGAGCGGCCCCGAACCAGAATACACCACTGACATCAACCCCAATGTCTCCTGAAAAAGCTGACTGAGAACCTTAGAAACCTGCGGAGAACTCCCCGTCTCAGTGGCGTCACAAGGGGGCTGCGGTGGGTGCGGCCCGAACCCGGGTGACACCATTGGAGGGGTGACACCAAAATGACTCTCAGTCATTTTGGTGTCACCCCCCTCTGAAAAGTCAGGCACTCTGTCATGGACCGAACGCCCGACAGTATCAGGAGAGAGGAGGGGACCCGGCGGC
>NW_017307268.1:330371-343825 GCF_000935625.1 Nanorana parkeri | reverse complement strand
GGTGACACTCGGTTACCGCTCCGGGTGTCACCCAGCCTCGGGACGCCCCTCCCCCCTCTCCCTTTGTTTCCTCAGCTGATCGGCTCCTGTGAGGAAGGAACACATTATGAGAACGTTGCAGTAAAACTTGATGGAAATATTCAGCAGCCACTGATCGGGATAAACGGGGGACGTGTCTTGGAGGTCTGAAAATGTCCAACCCTAACGATTCATCTCTTCAGGGAAGCCGATCCCACCTCAACCTAACCGCTCAACCATCACGTTCTCATACAATTCATCCCCACACAGCTCCCTCCTCATGTATCACTGGCCCCTCCCCTTTAGATTGTAAGCTCTCAGGGGCGGGGCCCTCCTTACCGTCTTGTCCTGAATTGTATTGTGATTGTAATGTCTTCCTTATATTGTAAAGCGCTGTGCAAACTGTTGGTGCTCTATAAAAATGCTGTATTATAATAATAATAACTTTATAGAGACTGGAAATGAATTTCTGAATGTTCAACTTGATTTATTCTTATAAGATTTGTAATCCCCGCGGTGCTTCAGCCAAAGATCGGATTGATCAGATATCTCTAAATCTCACAATTATATAATCAATGTTCTTCTGCCTTCCAGCATCATCTTGGCTGACCTCTCTTTGGATAGATTGGGTCATCTGGCATTGAATACACAGCGGAGAAGACAGCGTGCCCGGGGCCTCATGAAGCACGTTCTTCCATTTATTGTGAATAAAACATTATAATCCCAGTAACAGGCGACCGCGGCTGAATATTTAGTAGCCGGGAAATGTCACGGGACACCTGAATCCAATGATATGGAGGGGGAGGGGGGCCAATACTTTTGGCAATAATATGTAGATAGATAGACAACCTATCACGGTACCCCGCTTGTAGTCACTGAGCTCCTGAGAGCGACCCATTCTTTCACAAATGTTTGTAGAAATGTCTGCATGCCGAGGTGCGTGATTCTATACACCGGGGGCCACGGAGGTGATTAGAACACCTGAATCAAATGATTTGGAGGGGGAGGGGCCCAATACTTTTGGCAATATAGTGTATATACTCAGAAACATATATCTGTGAGCCAACCTATAGACATATAACTCTGCTGACCTCCAGAAATTGGACAATGGCCAGATGTAAAGTCCAAAGCCCGCCTTGAGAATCCACCGACAGTGACAAACAGCAAATTTTGTAACAGCTGATACGTTTCGTGGGTCCCACCCCCTTCCATCAGAACCTCTCATATAAAGTTGTAGATCTTACATAAGAAGTACAATAACAGATGGAAAATGCTTCAACTATACAGTATTTGGTTAAGCTTGTGGCGCCCTCTATTGGTGAATTAGTCTAAGCCTCGATGTTCACCTGGGATTACTGCGCTACTGTGATGGGGGATCCAAGAACCCCGGAACCATCAGTCTGGTTTACTTCTCCATAGCCTTCGAGCCACATCAGGAAACACTCCTCAGCTTCTAGTGGTTTCAGGGCTAGTCCATAAGGGTCCGACTGAATACCTAGACCCAAGAGACATCAGAGTCTTGGGTTACAGGGCATGTGGTCTTACAGGCATACCCTCCTCACCAATATGTCTGTGAAGGTTCTCATTCATCCAAGATGATAAGCCTTCACTTAGGGAATGGAGACTAGAGCCTGGCTTTGGCCAGTAAACAAGTGGTGGCATGGTGGAGGTGGGTCAGGCTGCATGACGTTGGTAAGGAGGTCTGTAAATAATAAACCCCCAATATGTCTGTGAAGGTTCTCATTCATCCAGGTCATGTTATATTAGTAAAAATTGTGTTTGCCGAGCTGGTCGGATGACCAGCAAAACGTCATGAAGAAAAATACAGCAAGTCCAGTTGCTTTGATTTATTTTTTACACATATACCATGACCTGGATGAAGGAGAGTGGGATGTGACCATGCCACAGAGTGGGGCGGCCAATTGGGGAACATTAGGAGTGTCTATGCCTCACCAGCCAATCACTAGGAGTTTCATGGTCAGTGGTGCATGCTGGGGAAGGGCAGAAATACTCAGGGATGTGTATTTCAGTCCACCCCGGGCTTGGCCTTGGGGTGGCATGTACAAGGTTGGAGACGCTAACTAGGCCTCAAGCTTGGAGGAGGCCACATGTGGACCCAGGAGGGGTCTGGAACTATCTAGGGAGGAGAACCAGAGGAGCCCTATGACTGTTGGAGATGCCAGGAGATGGAATGGACCTCAGGAACATGTCTGGTGTCTCTCCCGGGGAAGATCTCATGTACATCCCTATTCAGCTGTTGTTCTACTTGCACAGTGTCATCCTCTGTTCTTCTGAAGTATTCCTGCACTGTGGAAGCTGGAAGGGATTGCTGAGTCTGGAGTCAATTTTGTCCATGGGTGTCTGTAGCCCTCTACCCCTGTCCCAGTTTTAGCTGTTCTACAAGTCCTTAAAGGAGAACTATGGGGTCAGTGTTTTTCCCCATAGTTCTCCTAAGGGTAACGGGAGGACACAAACTAGCGTCCTCCCGTCACCCTAGTCTCAGTATATAGGGAGATACAGCTCGCGGTATACTGAGACGCCGCAGCTGAAGCGGATCCCGGCAATTGTGCCGGGATCCGCCCAGCTGCGTGATTGACAGCTGGCTCTGCCTATCTAGAGGCAGAGCCAGCTGTAACCGCCCCCTCCCCCGTCCGTTCCGCCAGTCAGTACTGGAGGATCGGGGAGGGGGGAATCCAGCCCCTCCCCTGTCACGGCAGAGAGCCGGGACAGGACCGAGAGGTGAGCGAACGCCGGTATGTGTTCGCTCACCTCCCGTTCTACTGAGCCGACCTGTGACAGTCTCATTGTCACAGGTCGGCTAGAACTATGAGGTGAGTGAAAATCACCCCCCCCTCCCCCCTCATAGTTCTCCTTTAATGTGACTGGCGCCCAATCTACTACTAATATCCCACAACCCAGCTAATGATCCACCCCTGAGGGTGAAATGTCAGCCCTCCCTGCCTTTGGGGTTCACTTCAGGGCTCTGGGGGTCAGGGGGGGGTGTTACAAATATAATACAATACAATATAATACAATACGGAATGATACAATATAATACACTGCAATACAATATAATACAATATAACATAATATAACATAATACAATATAATACACTGCAATACAATATGATACAATATAATACAATATAACATAATACAATATTATACAATACAATACCATATAATACAATACAATACGATATAATATAATACAATATCTACTAAACCCTCCTATAGGCAGAGCTATGGAGTCCTGTAGCTCCCATCCATCCATTCACATGTAGCTCCTCTACGATGGAGACACTCTCGGCCCCCCGGTAGACCGTTGCCCTGGCACCGGTGGAGTTAAGTCACTCATCACATGAGGGCATAGGGCAGAGAAATTGTGAAAGAGAGCTGAATTTGGCTCGTTTTAGGTTTCTAACACATTCAACTTTTGGTCCCTTTGTCAGGCGCAGCGGGGGAGAGCTGTAATGGCTGGTGAGACAAAAGATTGGTCTGTCTATATTCTCCATCCAAGATGGGGTACCAAGGAGGGGGGAGAGGGTGTGATTTGGGTCGGTAAATGTCTACGCAACAATGGGAGCTTGTATTTTTCTGTCTGAGTAGGCCCGCTGGAAAATTCTTTAGCAGAACACTTACGGCATAACTCCTAGTCAGGTCTCGGCCTACGTTGGCTGCCTTGAGATTGGAAGTCTCGGGTCTGCCCTCAGACAAACAGCGGATTATGTGCCAGTACAGTGGAAATGTCACGGGGTCGGGGTGGCATCTTCATTTATGATGGAAGGAACTGCGCTGGAGCCAAGTGCCAGCGTACAGAGGGAACACTGAGGACTTTTCACTGCAATGAGAGCGCTGGGAGAGAAGGAGGGATCCGGATCTCATGTGCAACGTGTCACCATTCCGAGCTGTGCCGGACAATATAAGAAAGACAACAACATGGCACACAGACTGGTACCCGTATATCATGTGCCATCAGTCATCACACAGACAACAGTACTGAGCTGAATGATAATGGGCTCTTCCTCACCTCCACCTTCCTCACCTAGCAGAAGATCTGCCTTTTGGTTTGGTTAGAACTCAGAAGTTAGGCATCTGGGCTTGCCCAATCAGCTGAGGCCAGGGCATTACACACCCGGCAGCCACACATAAGCAGAATACTAGTGATGTCATTGGCTTTTATTTGGCCCCAGGGCCATATTTGGTCGTTGCCGTTTATTTAATATGGCCATATAATATCCAAAGGTCCTCTTTGTTAACATACAGCTTTAGGGCAGGGAATGCCCCGGCCGCAGCTGATTGGGCATGCCCTGATACCTGAATTCCAGGTACAGATGAGCTCAGGTTCTGTCCAAACCCGAGCTCATCAATAATGAGGAGAAATTGCTGGAATGTCTGAGGTCGGGGATATGTGCAGCTTACCTTCCCGGGACCAGGGCCTTGTCAGCAGATACATTGTATTTCAGGTTATTGGTACATTGTATTTGAGGTTATTGGTACATTGTATTTCAGGTTATTGATACATTGTATTTGAGGTTATTGATACCTTGTATTTCAGGTTATTGGTACATGGTATTTGTGGTTATTGATACATTGTATTTCAGGTTATTGATACATTGTATTTCAGGTTATTGATATATTGTATTTCAGGTTATTGGTACATTGTATTTGAGGTTATTGGTACATTGTATTTCAGGTTATTGATACATTGTATTTGAGGTTATTGATACATTGTATTTGTGGTTATTGATACCTTGTATTTGAGGTTATTGGTACCTTGTATTTGAGGTTATTGATACCTTGTATTTGAGGTTATTGATACCCTGTATTTGTAGTTATTGGTACATTGTATTTGTGGGTATTGATACCTTGTTGCTTTATATTATATTGTCAGTTCTGGGAAATGATTTTGGTAACTTATCCCTGTAGATGGGGAATGGGAAGAATCCTCCCCTCCTGGGAACATGAGAAGTATCGGAGTGGTAATAGTATAATGACAATAAATCTCATTATTATAAAATGTCTCCAATTGATGAAAGAACAACAAAGCCCAGCAATCATCAGCGTGTCACTGTCAGGGGGTAAGACGTGTCCTTCCCCATTAATGAAGTTCTATTGATCCATTGACAGTATGGGAATCTCCCGCCGTCCTGTGCTCTGTGTGATCATTGTGGAGGAGAAATTCATCCCAGAATCTCAATCTTCTCTCCGTTGGCTTGGCATTATTTTTGCTAGCATGCATCCTCCATGTGTATAGTTCGGCACGCATCCCCCACTGAGATCATGGTCATGGTACCTCCTGATGGGTCACTGCAGGGAAAAGAGGCAATGTTAGTCTTTATGCTTACATATCTACGATACACAAGAAGTTCTCTCTGTATGATGCTGAATTCTTATGTAACGTTCTCCTGAGCACGTCAAATGTAATTCAGCGTTCCTCTAGATCTCAGAGCTTCATCTAAACACGTAACCGACACCAGGTTGCTCTTAGCAACCCATGACACTTTGTCCGGCTTCCCGCCCAACTCACTAACATTATTGGTTGCCAGGTAGGTGAGCGGGAAGCACCGGCTGGTGTCCCTCTGAGCTCCTGGCAACCACTGATCTGGGCAGGACTAGACAGAGACCATCTACAAGTACAGCTCCCTCACTCCCCACATCCCTTAGAAAAGCTGCCCCCCCCCAGCACTATCAGCAGCACCCGCTGCTCCCCCTCCCCAGCACTATCAGGAGCACCCACTCAGTTGCCTCAGGTGGCATAGGGTACGGACGGCCCTGATGCCGGCGGCCATTCAGCCCAGAAGAGGACCAGCGCTGTACTGCAATGCCGGTGAGTCAGCAGGAGATGGCACCGGCGGGGAGGGGAGTATTGCAGCCAGAGCGGGATTTTTTAGTTTTTACAAATATTGGAATATGTTATATAAATAAATAAGAAGAGCACACGATCGCTCTGCCACTGAATATCATTGTAACTAGGAAATCGTATGTGTGTCTCATAAATGTAATTGTATGTATCACCGGGAAGAAATACGACCCCCACATTCATACAGCGAGGCGGATATATATAATAATATATTTGGGGGCGACATTCACTTTACTTATTACAGGAATATATATAGAGCTTTACATACTGCACATTCACATCAGTGCCCGACAGCAGGTGGGGGGAGCAGAGCGGACATTTTCTCTCCTGGCTGGCTGGATCGATATCGGGTCTGGATACAGTTTCTGCAGATCTGATACAATGTTCTCATGTACAGAATTAGTGATCCGGCGGCTGAGCTACAGATGAGAAGAAAACCTTTTCCTGGTGTATTCCTCCCTCTGCTGACCATCCAGAACTCTGCAGTCAGTGGCAGCTCTGGTCATTACGGGGCTGATTTGAAGAAGGATCCTCTGCAGCCCAGCCAACATGGGCACCTGAAGAAGTATCCTCTATAAACCAGCCAACATGGCCACCTGAAGAAGGATCCTCTATAGACCAGCCAACATGGCCACCTGAAGAAGTATCCTCTATAGACCAGCCAACATGGCCACCTGAAGAAGGATCCTCTATAGACCAGCCAACATGGCCACCTGAAGAAGGATCCTCTATAGACCAGCCAACATGGGCACCTGAAGAAGTATCCTCTATAGACCAGCCAACATGGGCACCTGAAGAAGTATCCTCTATAGACCAGCCAATTTGGGCACCTGGAGAAGGACCCCCTGCAGCCCAGCCAATTTGGGCACCTGAAGAAGAATCCTCCATAGACCAGCCAACATGGACACCTGATGAAGGATCCTCTACAGACCAGCCAACATGGGCACCTGAAGAAGGATCCTCTATAGACCAGTCAACATGGGTACCTGAAGAAGGATCCTCTATAGACCAGCCAACAAGGGCACCTGAAGAACGACCCTCTTCAGCCCAGCCAACATGGGCACCTGAAGAAGAACCCTCTGCAGCCCAGCCAACATGGGTTACCTGAAGAAGGAACCTCTGCAGCCCAGCCAACATGGCCACCTGAAGAAGGATCCTCTGCAGCCCAGCCAACATGGGCACCTGAAGAAGAATCCTCTATAGACCAGCCAATTTGGGCACCTGGAGAAGGACCCCCTGCAGCCCAGCCAACATGGGCACCTGAAGAAGCAGCCTCTGCAGCCCAGCCAACATAGGCACCTGAAGAATGACCCTCTGCAGGCCAGCCAACATGGGCACCTGAAGAAGGATCCTCTATAGACCAGCCAACATGGGCACCTGAAGAAGAATCCTCTATAGCCCAGCCAACATGGGCACCTGAAGAAGGATCCTCTATAGACCAGCCAATTTGGGCACCTGGAGAAGGACCCCCTGCAGCCCAGCCAACATGGGTAGCTGAAGAAGGACCCTCTGCTGAACAGTCAACATGGGCACCTGAAGAAGCAGCCTCTGTAGCCCAGCCAACATAGGCACCTGAAGAATGACCCTCTGCAGGCCAGCCAAGATGGGCACCTGAAGAAGGATCCTCTATAGACCAGCCAATTTGGGCACCTGGAGAAGGACCCCCTGCAGCCCAGCCAACATGGGTAGCTGAAGAAGGACCCTCTGCTGAACAGTCAACATGGGCACCTGAAGAAGCAGCCTCTGTAGCCCAGCCAACATAGGCACCTGAAGAATGACCCTCTGCAGGCCAGCCAAGATGGGCACCTGAAGAAGGATCCTCTATAGACCAGCCAATTTGGGCACCTGGAGAAGGACCCCCTGCAGCCCAGCCAACATGGGTAGCTGAAGAAGGACCCTCTGCTGAACAGTCAACATGGGCACCTGAAGAAGCAGCCTCTGTAGCCCAGCCAACATAGGCACCTGAAGAATGACCCTCTGCAGGCCAGCCAAGATGGGCACCTGAAGAAGGATCCTCTATAGACCAGCCAACATGGGCACCTGAAGAAGGACCCTGTGCAGCCCAGCCAACATGGGTAGCTGAAGAAGGACCCTCTGCTGAACAGTCAACATGGGCACCTGAAGAAGGACCCACTGCAGCCCAACCAACATGGGCACCTGAAGAAGGACACACTGCAGCCCAGCCAACATGAGCCAAGGGGGCAGGTCAGGGAAAGCCAAGAGAGGAGCCTCAAGCACTCTGGAATTGAGTCACCAATCTCAGGCTCAGCTCATTCCCAGGTATGGATAATGGCCGCTGAGCTTGTTGGCCCCTCCAGCCGATTGTCCACTCTTCCTTGTCACTCTGCATCCTCCATTCAATCCTATGGAGGAGTTGGTACGGCATGCGCCAGCAGAACATTCCTACAAACCCTGAAACTTGGGTGATGATCCCGTACAGCTCGTCACACCTGGACTCCTTATAGCTGCAGGTAGACAATATGTGCATTATTCTGACATCACAACCTTCAGGTGGCCTCAAGTTCAGGATGAGGATTTTAATTAAACGCAACATCCTGATACGAGGCCTCCGGGGCCCACAGAATATTGGCTGAGGTCCCTCTCTCTATTCTGCTTTAATGTCTCTTCTTGTAATGAACATATTTCTATTTACAGCCTGTTTTATGGAAATAAATTCTCCTGCAGTCCCACACACGGGGAGGGGCAACGCTTCCCCAGGCCACCCTAAAATACACTATATTGCCAAAAGTATTGGGACGCCTTTCCACGCACTCTAAAATAGGTGGGGGGAGGGGAGATCTGGGGAACCACTGTCCTTGTGTCACCCCCGAACACGTAAGACTCATCATAAATTCCCACAGCTATTCGTCCTCCGGAATGACGTGCACCATTGTTCAGTGGCTGTTGTATGAATGGGGAGGAATCCATTGTGAATCTTGGCTCATAAGTAAATACAAAACTACGTTGCTGGTAAATGATCTCCGGCAGGTAGCTCTAAATCGAATGTTGGTTAGTCCACTGCATGGAATGTTAGGTGGTTGAATGTTCCTAGATTTAGGCCAGATTCAAACGAAAAATCCATTACTGTTCATCAGTTGGGTGAATGTTCTTTGACTATCAACAGTTCAATTAAAAGAAACTTAATTAGTGGAACATATATAAACACACTGGCTGAATGTTCTTAGGTTATATATTGTGTATTCTGCATTGCTGTATAATGTATTACTGGGATTTGTAGTCCTCTATAGCGGATGGTATTATTTTGCATTGCTGTATAATGTATTACTGGGATTTGTAGTCCTCTATAGCTGATGGTATTATTCTGCATTGCTGTATAATGTATTGCTGGGATTTGTAGTCCTCTATAGCTGATGGTATTATTTTGCATTGCTGTATAATGTATTACTGGGAGTTGTAGTCCTCTATAGCTGGTGGTATTTGTGACGGACCCCCGTACTCAGGATGAGTATGTCCGCCGCTGTCTTCTTCCTTGCTGAGGAGATATTTGGAACCCGCTGATCTGTAGCTCCCAGTTTCCCCAGTCACTGGTCGGGACTCAGTGTAGGGTAAACAAACTCTGCTTTATTGAGCAACTGCACAAACTTTTATACAGCAAGTGATGAAATCAGATTATAATCCCATCACATCCCCCCTCCCCCCCCAGACCATCGGTCTGCTCAACACCACAGGTGTCCACCTGCTAACGAACTCCAGACAGCCATAGCACGAGCCTGGCCAGAATGTCATTGTTCTGAGCTCCCTCAGAGAACAATGGGAGATAACGAGGGATGGGGCTGATAGTCTTTCCATAACCAGGTCACACAGCATAACGCACTCAAACATAACTCAATACCAATACACATTTAACTTATAAACTGATCACCACGTCGTCACATAGCTCCCCCAAGTTAAAAGATGGCAGACCCATTGAGACCCTCTACGGGTCCACTTGGGGATGTCCATGCTGTTAGTCACCCTTCCAGTTCTGTTTGGCGGGATAGTCCATCAGCATTATCAGCATTGGGTTTCCAGAGCCGGTATTGAATTGGCAAATTGGACGTCTGTAGGGCCAGGCTCCACTGCAACAGCCGTCCATTGGCCCCGGACACCCAGTTCAACCAAACAAGGGGGGGTCTCCAAAATCCTAGGTCTGTAGTCGCTCGGAAGGAGGCTGGCCGCCAGCCCCCTCCAGGAGCCCAGGTCACGGTGGGTTCCATGACATTTCTTCCCCACCAAAGGTAGTCTAATTAGGTCCCAGTCCCCCAAATGGTCTGGACCTGCATTTGTCGGGCCACATAAGTCCACATATTCCATCCAAAGGACATCCTGCCTCTTCTGCTGGGGAGGAAGGACGACCACCTCCTCTTCCTGTATCCCAATTTGTTGCTGGGGAGGGAGGACGACCACCAGGGCCGGCCTTAGGGGTGTGCGAGCAGTGCGGCCGCACAGGGCGCCATGGCAACAAGGGCGCTGTGCGGCCGACACAGCTTCTGCTGTTGGGGAGAGGGGCTGCCTGCCTCCCTGGCTCCCTGGAGCTTCAGAGGTGTTGCCGGTGGTGGGCAGAGGTCAACAGTGCTCTGCTCTGATGCCAGATCTTCTGCTGGGTCTAGTAGTTCCACTGCATCGGCCTGCTGTTGGGGAGAGGGGCTGCCTGCCCCAGCTCCCTGGAACTCACTCGGCTGCTGGGGAGGGAAACTGTCTGCCTCCTCTTCATGGAACCCTGTTGCCAGCCCTTCAGCTGGGAGTGCATGGGGCAGCGGTTCCTGCGCATTCAAATCTATAAGGTCCCCACGTCTGAAGCTGGTGATGAGGAAATGGGGTTGGCCACCATCTCTCCCAGGAGCTTCAGGGGGGCTATGGGTGCGGGGCAGAGGATAGCAGCACTCTTTTTAGTCCTCTATAGCTGATAGTATTATTCTGCATTGATGTATAATGTATTGCTGGGTTTTGTAGTCTTCTATAGCTGGTGGTATTAGTGTCAGTGGCAGAACTACCAGGGTTGCAGGTGTCGCAGCTGCGTCCGGGCCCTGGGGCTCCACCATTGCCCTAAAATCATTAGTCTGTATTGTTTTAGAAAAACTGTCACATGACACTAAGAATAAGGTATCGGTAATTGGTATCGGCGAGTACTTGAGGAGAAGTATCGGTACTCGTACTCGGTCTGGAAGAAATGGTATCGGTGCATCTCTAATGTTTATATATATTGCAGATTTGTGATTAGCACTCAGCTACTGAGCAGTAGACCCGCTTTACATTGGGCAGAGTTCGGGGACTGAGTTAGGACTTTGATAACGGACTGTTTATCTGTATTTCATATCGCAGAGTCTCCAGCTTCCAATGAAAGTCTTCTTTTAGTTTAACATTAACCGTGATATAAACATGTTCAGGCGTGCAAAGAAAAATAACACGCGTGCCAAACACATGCTGAGTGACCTCCCCCCGCACCATAAATCCATTCTCATGGACTATTCCTGTGAAGTGACACTAAACTCCGGAGTTCAATCTTAAAACTCCCTCCGAGTCCCCGAACTCTGAGCAACAATGTATCTTATTTGTGTATCACTCGGCTGGAGATCCTCCAATCATCTCTGACACTGTCCTTCCTTCTGGAGGGGTGGCTACGTCTGTTCCCCATGGTCCCTGTGTGTGTTGTAGAGTAGTCACCGCTCCAAGCTCCTCCCCCCGGGTTGGACTACAATCTCATATTTAGTTTAGTGATTTGTATTGAGATCACACCGCTGAGGCACTGACATATACCTGATACAATAGTATGACTGGTTTAGACCAGTAGTGTTCAACTTGGCTTCAAGTGCGGCCCCTGACATGTCCAGAGGGCGATCACTCATTGGCCAGTGTGGTCAGGTGATCTCACCATTTGTGTAAAATCTGGGTCTGAGCGTGCGAATTGTGGCCGTCAGCGACTAGCCAATGTTAGGGCAGAACGGGGGAGGGGCAAGACTGGTACAAGACAACAGAAGGGCAACAGTGCCGTGTCAGATTCCTCGCATCACCTTTCACCATCTCGCGGAGTCACCAGGCGGCCCAACCAAGTACTGATGGGGTGGTCATAATAATCTGGCCACTCAGTGTATATACACAGTACCGGGTTGCAAGGCCATATACAGTGCATGGAACAGACATTGGCTGCAGCCGGGTAGAATGGCGGTTCCTCCAAAGGTATGAATAATGGAGGGGGGCAGAGGGGACCAATTTGTGGGGGTAATTTTAGTTTCCCACATTTGCTGGAAAACTGAAATTACCCTTCAAGGTGTATGTAGAGGAATATTTTACTATAGTAGGGAAGGGTTAGACCTTTTGGCAAGTTTGTATTACTGTCTGTGTCCCAGCTGGGGATACTGGCCCCCAACAAGTGAGGGAAAGGCCAAATTCTGAGTTGTCACCACAGCAAGAGGTAAGGGAAAATCCTCCAAAGAGCACACCTTGTCCCTGTGACAAATTCCGTTAGCTTTGGAGAGACTTCCTCTTGTTTTCTGCTTCCTTCCAGGACAGGAAGTGAAGGAAAAGCTCTTCGGGGGGACACAGGCGGCCAAAAATTACCTTTTTTATCAGAAGGAGCCTCATCATCCCTCCTTCCTATAAATGCATTATTCCAATACTGGATATACCCCATTTTTTTTTTTTGGGGGGGGGGAGGGTTCCACTTCTTAGGTCCAAGTACTGTCAGAAAGTAAACAATCGCTCCATCAACGTAAAGAAACCCAAGGAGATGATTGTGGACTTGAGCACCTCTACATGAGGCGGAAGAAGGGGTGCAGCTGCTGAGGTGGTCCCATTCATATTACACATTTCTCCATAGCCGTGTGGCGTAGGTGCTCCAGAGATTTCATGCATGGTTCCTGGGACTGTCCCAGCCTGTGGTGAGCTTCGCCTCACAACCCAACACAATTCCTCTTCTCCCCGAAGGAAGCGCCTGATTTCCGGGTTTGGTGGTCACTTTATCCCGGACAGTAGCTGCCGGAACTCTCCTAATTTATTAATTCTCCATGTTAGGAAGATTATTCTCCAGCGTTGGAAGGTGATACAGGCTTGGAAGACTTTCATTAACTCGTCACTCCTCTTATATAAAGCTACTTATGCAAGGAAGTGTAAACCGGTTAAATTTAACAGAGTGTGGGGAAGCCGGTTAGGCTCGGCATACGACGTCTGATTGACATTGCTGACCTAGAAGGCCAAAGGTATTAACATGGACAGATTGTTCTATTGGCAGCGGGAAGGATTACCAATGGATTGCATCTCCAGGACATGACCTGCCACTCTTCTATGGATGTCTTGGTGCGGGTGTATTTGCTTGTGCAACCTATAATCTCTCACCTTGGCTACTGCAACTCCCTGCTCATTGGCTGACCTCTACACAGGCTGTCCTCCCTTTTGTGTATTATGAATGCTGCCAGACTCACCCACCTTACCAACTATTCAGTGTCCCCCACCCCTCTCTGCCAATCTCTCCACTGGCTTCCATCCCCTGCCCCACTCTGCCAATCCTTACACTGGCTTCCATCCCCTGCCCCACTCTGCCAATCCTTACACTGGCTTCCATCCCCCACCCCTCTCT
>NW_017307268.1:328878-330066 GCF_000935625.1 Nanorana parkeri | reverse complement strand
GAGTTGGCAGCACATCGCAGAACCTGGCCTTGGGGCGGCAGGGAGAGTAAATCGGGCCCCTGCACATGGCACATATTTATAGCACTTATCTATGCATGAGCACTTTTCACTCCACAGAGACAGAGGGTGCAGATCTTTCAGGGGGCCTGTCCTGATGTTGAGGGGAGGATCTGTGTCCTTAGCAGGTCTTTTTTCTTCCTCCACTCAGTGGTCTCTCTTCTGGAGAACCCCCTACCTAGCACATGGTGGACCAGTTTCGGTTCGTCCCTAAGGATCGGGGTCCGTCTGGCTTAACGGCTGGGTGAACCAGAGTCTTCTGCCCCCATCAGGAGTCTTCTGCCCCGGGGGGGTTCAGGAATAGTGATTTTTTTTGGCAGAGGACTGAGCACCCTCGTGCACTTTTTTGTGTTCACTTTTTCTGTTCACATGGGGTTTGTTTCACGATGCACGCACCACGGAGCTTTAAAAAAAAACAATACATCTATCAACACATAAAAACATGTCGCATAGTGCAGAAGGCCTGCCAACACATTTACCTTCTGACATGGCGTTCTGTGATTGGAGGAGGTGTGAATGAACATCACAGCATCCCCTCCTCCAATCATAGAACACATTGCATTATGTGAAAAGAATACAAGTTGTTTTCTCAATGAACGAGCCGCGGAGCAGCGACCCGCCACCACCAGTGCACTCCAGTCTCAGCACTGGACCCGCTTTGTATACGGTACGGGGTAAATGAGAGTAAGAGTTTGCAGACAATGAAGGTCAGGAAAAGTCACCAGCTGGCAGGGTTCCACCCGGACTTATCTGTGTTGCAGCATTCTAGCTTGGCTGCCATGTTACCCACCTGTGATTCCTCCTTTGCCTGAGCAGACTCTGGAACGTTGCTCACTACTCCCAGGCTCCCTCTTACGGCCAGACAGGAGAACATCACCTGAGAGAGCCAGATGGGAGTTCCCTGCCTCTGAGTGATGATGTCACCCCACTCACTATATAAACCACTCAGTCCAGTCTGACCTTGCCCTTGCGTGGTCTTCCTGCTACTGCATTCCTGCTGCTCTGAGTATCCTGATTCCGTGTATGTCCTGATCCTGGCTGACGTTCTCCTCTGGCTCCCGCTCATGGCTTGTTCCTGACACCGCTGATTTCCTGGCTCCTGCTCCCGGCTTTTTCCGCACGACGCTGGTT
>NW_017307268.1:322934-328623 GCF_000935625.1 Nanorana parkeri | reverse complement strand
CGCTGATTTCCTGGCTCCTGCTCCCGGCTTGTTCCTGACGACGCTGATTTCCTGGCTCCTGCTCCCGGCTTGTTCCTGACGACGCTGATTTCCTGGCTCCTGCTCCCGGTTTTTTCCTGACGACGCTGATCTCCGTGTTCCTGACCTGGCTTGTGCGACTACCCACTCCGGCTCCTGACTCCGGCTTGCTCCGGTTTTTGTTTCTTGCTTGCTCCTGTGGACGCTGTTCTTAATAAATATTTTAACTAGCACCTTATGCTTGTCTGGTTTTCATTGTGCTCTGACACCAGCACTCCAATATCGAGGCCAGAACGTCTTTTATTGACGCATGTTCACGTGATCACAAAGCAAACAACGTTTCGCGGGCCACATAGGGTGCCTTCATCGGGTCATTTGCTTTGTGATCATGTGACCATGCGTCAACAAAAGACGTTCTTGCATCACTATTGCTTTCCTGATCTTCATTGTCCGCAAACGCGGCGCCAACCGCTTGTCACTGCTGCACCCGCCGCTTTGTGATATTTTGGGTCAGGAGTGCGATGGGAGACAAAAAGAGATTTGCAGAACGCTGCCGGCTACACGCAGAGCGCTCGATCCATAAGTGCTCATTTGTTTCTTCAGTTCACATCCAAAGATTGTTCTTGTGGAGCTTTCAGCGTGTGCCGGAGCGCGTTCATCTTGATTGTATTATTTATCTACTTCGTTCCCATTTATGTACAACATGTTCCGGAATAAACACATTATCCTCGTGTCTGCGGGGACAGAACGAGCGCGGAGAACCTCCCCAATGTGGACACAGATCGCAATGAACGCACAATGTGTTCTAACACAACAAAACAGATGAAAACATAACAAAAAACACTCACTGATATCATCAACAATAACATTTATCACCAAAAAAATAAACAGACTGGCCGAATAAAGTATCTACAACAAAATAAAAAGTGGTTTCTGTTAAAGTGACATGAAACCCTCAGATTTTTTAGCATAAAACAATACTGTAATGTGCGCCTTACTGTAATCCATGGCTGTTTCCCTTCTCTTTGCTGCTCTTCCTTTTAAATCTGTATCTGTTCTCATGCTGAGCAGAACTTCTGTTTTGCAGCAGACTGCCTTGTCTCAGGAATGGATACACGGTGTCTGTGTGCCTGAGCCAGCACTACAGGAAGAGGCACTCCTCAAAGGGAAGTTCTCCCCCAGCATGAGAAGACATGAGGATTTAAAAGGAAGAGCAGCAAAGAGAAGGGAAACAGCCATGGATTACTGTAAGGCGCACATTACAGTATTGGTTTATGTTAAACAATCTGAGGGTTTAATGTCACTTTAATCCAAAAACAATGCCAGAGGAGGAAGTAAGTTGACTGTTCAGAGATAAGTGAGTAAAGCCGGCCACTTACTGGCAGACTTTAATCGTATGAGCAGGAGCGCTTATACCAAAAGGCCTCATTCACACGAGGAAAGGCCGGCACATAGCGTGCACGGCCATATCGGGCAGCTCCCGGGAAGGACAGGTGCTGAGTGTGATTAGTACGCAGCCCCTGTCCTTCTCTATGGGAGTACGAGGCCGCATGCCGCCCTACGCTCACCTTACTGCACGTCCGTTTCAGTGCAGGTACCCCGGCTCGGACGCAGACAGGATCCATCATGTCAGCGTACAGACGTGCAGGGCGGGTGAGCGTAGGGTGGCGTGTGGCTGCGTAGTCCCACAGAGAAGGACGGGGGCTGCATATTAATCACACGCAGCACCTGTCCTTCCCGGGAGCTGCCCGATACGGCCGTGCACGCAGCACGGAGCTGTACGTGCCAGACGATTCTCATGTGAATGATCCCTAAATACTGAGAAGGGATGTCCTTGAACTGGAGAGAGTCCAGCGGAGGGCAACAAAATTATTTAGGGGAATGGAGGACCAGAGCTACGAGACAAGGGGGAGGGGCTGGAGGACCAGAGCTATGAGATGAGGAGGAGGGGTAGGGTCTGGAGGACCAGAGCTATGAGACACGGCTTCTGACCTTAAACATGTTTACGCTGGAATTAAGGAGATTAAGGGGGGATATGATTCTCATGTACAAGATGTTCAATGGTGACGGCAACATTGGCAACAAACTGTTTGAGAGTAACTCCATTACAAAGACTAGAGGCCGCCACCTAAAGTTGGTGGAGAAAAACTGGAACTCGCTGCCATCGGCCGTCATCTCAGCCAAGAGTGTAGATTTGTTCAAGAAACGTTTGGACAATTTCTTGAGGGAATGTAATATCCGGGGGTACCAGTATCCCTAAGAATGAGATGATGCGTGGACCTATATGGGTTGGACTTGATGGACGTATGTCTTTATTCAACCCCAAATACTATGTAACTATGTAACTATGTAAATCTAGTCAGTAGACATGTGCGATTTGTTCCGTTCCGAATCATAATCCGAATTTCCGACTCCCAATGCATCCGAATCAGAATTTCCGTTTCCGAATTTTGTTACGGCAACATGGGAGCCATATACAGTCTATACATATAATACTAAAGCTGACGCTCCCAGACCCGAATGGCATTCAGGATCCGAATTTCCGAATTGCATTCGGGAGCTCACAAGTGCCATTCGGGTCCGGGAGCCTCGGCTTCAATATGGCTGCCAGACCCGTATTATTATTATACATAGTATTTATATAGCGCCAACAGTGTGCGCAGCGCTTTACAATATAAGGAAGACATTACAGTTACAATACAATTCAAGACAAGATGGTAAGGAGGGCCCCGCCCCTGAGGGCTTACAATCTAAAAGAGGAGGGGGAAATGATACATGAGGAGGTAGCTGTGGGAATGAATTATGTGAGAATGTGAAGGTTCAGCGGTTAGGTTGAGGTGGGATCGGCTTCCCTGAAGAGATGAGTCTTCAGGGAACGCCTAAAGGCAGTCAAGGTGGGAGATAGACGGACAGGTTGGGGAAGGGAGTTCCAGAGGATGGGAGAGACTCTAGAGAAGTCCTGGAGGCGAGTATGGGAGGAGTGGACAAGGGAGCTGGAAAGCAGGAGGTCAATGGATGAGCGGAGGGGACGTTTCTGGAGCTTTCTGGACGTTTCGTATTGCTTTCTGGAGCTCCCGAATGGTATTCAGAAAATCGGTTCCCCGAATGCCATTCGGGTCTGGAAGATTCAGCTTTAGTATTGATATCTGTAGATGGTTTTCTGTGGTATTCGCAACAAATATTCGTAAACTTACCCGAAACGAAAGAAAATTCGGATTTCATCTGAAACCCGAACCGAATTGAATTTCGGACCCGAATCCCGAAACAACGAAATATCCGAACCGCACCAAATCTTTCCGCTGCTTACATGCCTACTAGTCAGATCATTGGATAATGACATCGCAGACTTGACAAATGACATCCGAGTCAGTTTTAACATTCGATTTTGGAAATGAATGGAGCAGAGGCGTCACCAGGCATGGTGTCTCCCATGCACACGTCGTTACGTATACACATGACGTCATTATGCACGTGCGTAATGATGTCACATGCACTTCACTGCCGGCGGCCATCTTTGTGATGGACACGAGCAGAGAGAGGAGGGGACTTTATCTGGAGGGTCCCCTACTCTCTCGTTCATCTGTCAGGCTCTTGGTCCGTGACCAAGGGCCAAACTTTTCAGAAAGGGTGAAACCAAAATGACCTCCGATGGTGTCACCCAGTGCGGGCCGTACCCCCCGTAACCCCCTAGTGACACTACTGGAATGGAGCTTTCTAAATGAAAACCACATTCAGTGTTAGAATTCTGTCATTCAAGGAAGACATTAAAAAAGACAGCCGAGGGACATGGCGCCGAGCAGCAGCTAATTGCCAGAGCTCTGCAGACCCGGGAGATATTTTTTCAGTGGATCTTCCTCCCTCCCACCCCACTAACCCATGAAGCGGACCGGGAAGGCACCGAAGACACCCCGTGCCCCCACGAGCCCAAAAAAGCAGTCCAGGATGGAAGCTTATGTGTCACCCCAGGACTCGAGGCCTAAGCCGCGTGCGCAGCCCGGGACACACGCACACTCCACCCCGACGGGACATACCCGAACCTCTCCTCATGACGCCTCCGGCATCTCAGACGAGGCAACGCTTCCACTCCAGCCGCCATCCCCGACCTTCTCCTCACCTGGCACGGGATCGGGTGTCCCCTCACCGCGGACGTGGGCGCCCGTCTCCCCGCTAGGCCGCCCGGGCCTAGGAGTAGACCCAGAGCTCCGGTCTCTCCTAGCAGCTCTCCCGACGCGGGCCGACATGCAGGGGATGATCGATCAGCTGACGTCATCACTCGGATCAGACCTGGCGGAGGTACGTGCGGGGGTGGAGCGGAATGAGAGGAGACTGGAGGTGCTGGAGGATGCAGATAAGTCCCTGGAGAACAAGGTGGCATGCCTGGAGGCCTACGTTCTACACCAACAGACCCATATGGCCCAGATGCAACTGCGGCTAGAGGACTCAGAAAATCGTAACCGCCGCAACAACTTGCGGTTGCGGGGAATCCCAGAGGCCACAGGGGGGCCTGAGTTGAGAGGGGCGGTCACGGCCATATTCAATTCCTTACTAGACAGACCCCCGACGGAGCAGATTGAGCTAGACCGAGTACACAGGTCCTTGGGTCCTATGGGGGCTGATACCAACAGACCCAGAGACGTTTTGTGCAGAGTACACTTTTTTAACATCAAAGAGGAGATACTGCGGAGAGCATGGAGACAGGGGACGGTGGATTTTGATGGAGCGGAGGTCCTGATCCTTCCTGACGTATGCCCCCAGACCCTATACCGCAGGCGTCTCTTGAAACCCCTCACTGATCTACTGCAAGTTAAAGGCATCACCTACAGGTGGGGTTTCCCCTTCTCACTTCTAATTGGTAGAGGGGACCACTTCTTCAGGCTGGTTCACCCTCGCCAGGTGCCGGAATTGAACGTCTTTCTGGAATGCGAAGACCTACTGCTGCCAGATTGGTTGGAGGTTCCCTCCTTGGATTCTACTTAATCCTCATCCGCCAGGCCTGGGAGGCCCTTGAGACGTCGCAGAAGTCGTCAGCGATCTGCAACATGACCGTCACGGAGAGCCCACCCCATGGATCCGGAAGCCTGACACATATCACCTGATGAGCCGACTGCCGGATCTACACGGTCTCTAACTGACCCTTGGTCCTGACCTTGTCTCTCTCCTGTAGACTCTCAGTGAAGACAGCCGACACGAATCTCGAGACTCTGTACCCTCAAGTTAAGACCCTGATAACCTTGACCACAGAGGACTTGCCCTCCCCACGCAATTAAGACCTGTTCACACTAATATCTTTTTGTTTACAGGGTGACACGTTGTCCTCAGAACATGCATTCATATGGCCTGTACACAGGAACTGCTTACAGATATAGGTGGGATTAGGATTTGGTCCTGGGATATCACCTGCTTATCTCCTGACCCTCCCCTATGGCGGGGTGGTGTCCCAGTTCCAGCGGCACAACGCCATAGGGGTATAGATATGTCCTACGTGTCTTATCACTGGCTGGTTGGGCAGTTTGGAGACGAGTTTAGCCTTAGCAGAGATCCAGGGGGGGCTCACTAGGTCGTGCATGTAATGCCTTTTTATCACCTGAAGGGGTAGAATCCCAAGTCCCAGGGAACTCAGGATGGGAACAGGTCCGGGTCTCTTGATAGCGAGGGACGGAACTAGAATTAA
>NW_017307268.1:318836-319331 GCF_000935625.1 Nanorana parkeri | reverse complement strand
GAAGGCGGAACCGACTAGACATACTCTGTCTCTCATGATGATGAACTACCTCCGCAATCCCCCAGACTTGCCCACGCCATATTTCGTTAGACAGTGTGCCACTGAGCTGGAAATGGACCTGAACCCCCAACAGGTGGACCGTATGATATGTTTTGCCCTCAGATCTTCGTGTCAAACAAATACCAGGAAGCAGGCTATAAGCTCTTGACCAGATGGTACAGAGTACCGGTGGCCCTCCATGTGATGTATCCATCGGTATCTGATCTCTGTTGGCGCTGTGGGGAAGAACAGGGATCCCTTTTACATATTTTTTGGTCCTGCTCCAAAGTCAGACCTTTCTGGTCCGGGATCGCCACATTGATCAGCACAATCACAGGTCTTACACTTCCATTCTCTCCCTCTGTGTTTCTCCTCCACCTGGCACCACTATCGCACAAACCGACGTTCCCTGCTAATTCACTTACTCAATGCAGCAAGGGCCTGCATTCCGGCCCT
>NW_017307268.1:305380-318130 GCF_000935625.1 Nanorana parkeri | reverse complement strand
ATCCCACCACTTTGTTTACAAATAAAGAATTTAAAAAAAAACAAACAAATAGGACTAGAAGAAAAACAGTTGTTGTTCGCAGGGACCAATCAGATTCCTTGCTTCATTTGGCAAAATTCATTTTCTCCAGCATTTTGTAAAATCAATATTACCAAAAACAAACCCAGCATAAAACCCTTGGCACTGTTGTCTTTTTTTCCTGGGCAATAGAGGAAACTGCAACTTGCTGTGTCTTCCCTTAGGCACCATTTTAGATATGAGAACGGACACTAGGTTCACTTAAAGTGAATGAAATGCAAAAAGGAATCATACACATACATACATTTACATAATGGTTACAAGCAAAAGTACAGTCTGAGTTTTTAGCATTAAAATGTCTGCAGTAAATAAAGTTGAGGAAACACCAAAAGTCTGTTGGCTAGGTAAGGAATTTATGACCAACAGACCACTGTTCAATGCTTCTTCTTCTGTTGCACAGTAAGGCTGGGTTCACACCTGGGCCTATTTTTTCAGCTCGTTTATTTTGGTGTTTTTTAGCACGTTTTTCCGTTCAGTGAAATGCACGTTTCACTAGCGGTATGATTTTTGTTGTTGTTTTTTTCCTTATTTAAAAAAAAAATTTCACTTTCAAACTTCCCGCAGGCTCTGCCCCCCTGCGACGCGGCCGCTCGCAAGGAACGGAACCCGGAAGTCGGCAGCGGCCGGAGGACACAGTGGGGATCGCGGACAAGGTAAGTCCTACGCTGTATTCCCGAGTGTGGCTCGGGGTTACCGCTTTGTTAACCCCGAGCCACACTCGGGAATACCAAGGGAAACGCGTGGAAACGCCCCAAAGAAGCTCCTGTACTTGTTTGCGCGCAGGGCGCTTTTCAGCGCGTTTCCACGGGCTGAAATACGCCCAGGTGGGAACGATGCCCATAGGGAAGTATGGGGTTTCACTGTTTGAGCGTTTTACAGCGCGTCGATCAGCGCTGTAAAACGCCCAAGTGTGAACCCGGCCTAAGGTCTGGTTCACACCTGTACGTTTTGTAGCGCGTTCAACGCTTTACGAACGCTCTACAAAACGCTCAAACATGAAAATCCCATTGTTTTCTATGGGTATGGTTCACACCTTGCCGTATTTCAGCCCCTCTGAACGCGCTACAAAACGGCCTACGCCTGAAAAGGTACATGAGCTTCTTTGTGGCGTTTTTGTCGTGCGCTTCCATTGGGATACAGCCAAGTAGCCCTCGGAAACGCGCGTTTGTCGCGCAATTTTTTAACCGCGAAACGTGCATATTCGATACGCCTAGGTGTGAACAGAGCCTAAAAGTTGACGCCATTGGCTACAACATATGCACTACGTAAAAGAAAGTGTAGAAGTCGTTTTTTTCATGAAGTATATCATAAGTTAACAAACAGCTACTTTGTAAGCATCTTAGCAAAGATTACTAATAGCTGATATGGTTCTATAGATGTTGTTATGGCTCCAGTGTAAGATTTGCATTATTTCCTTGCAAAAGTCTATTTGATATGTACACAAACCCGGGGACACAGGCTCTAAAAATATAAATGTATTTAAAAAGGAAGGTTAGTGGAATAGTGCAGGCTTGGACTGGTTGCTGTGTGAAAAAGGTAATTCTTTTAGGGACTAGCCATACTTTTGCATGCTCGTTAACACATGATCAAGCACAACAACAACTTGCTGTGTTGCTATTCATTTTCAACCTCAATCTATTATGAACTTACTGCAAAAAACAACTCACCTGCCTCATTGCACCGCAATATATGTTTACAAAAAAAGGAAAAAATGCATTGCCTTGCAGTGTGCTAGAGAAAAAAAATGAGACAGGTACATCTTTTTGGCCCATTGACATGCATTGAAAGTCTATGAAAATAACTGGCACAATCAACACAATGCACGTGAAAATTTACGGAAATGTGAACAGCCCCTTAAGGTGCCCACACACTTTGTGATAATCGTACGATAATCGCAAGGTGTGTGTAAGCCGTGCAACCTCCACTACAGTAAGGTCGCACGACTTTTATCTTACGAACATGTTCGAAAACCCATCGAGAATGGTACGATGTTCGGCGGGTGTGCAGCATGTTTGTAAGATAAAAGTCGGACGGGCCGGTGTGCGCAAGCGCACACTGCCCGTTCAGCATTGCAGTCATCGGGGGTGGGCTTGCGATCATCGCAAGTACGATCTGCCTGTCCAAGATGGGCAGATCGTACATTTTTTTAATTACCTTACAACCATCGCAAGACAAAAGTCTTGCGATGGTTGTAAGGTGTGTGCCCAGCCTTAGGGTCCCCACACACCTTACGATTATCGTACGATAATAGCGGGAAATCCCGCGACCGTACGATTATCGTAAGGTGTGTGGAAGCCGTGCGACCTCTACTACTGTAAGGTCGCACGACTTTAAACTTACGGACATGTTCGAAAACCCGCCGAGCATCGTACGATGTTCGGCGGGTTTGTGGCATGTCCGTACGCTAACAGCCGTACGGGCACGTGTGCGCAAGTGCACACTGCCCGTTCGGCCTTGCGGTCATCGGAAGCCCGCCCCTCAGGGGGCGTGGCTTGCGATCATCGCAAGTACGATCTGCCTATGCAACATAGGCAGATCGTACGTTTTTTTAAGTACCTTACAACCATCGCAAGACAAAAGTCTTGCGATGGTTGTAAGGTGTGTGCCCAGCCTTCGACCAGCCTTTCTCAACCAGGGTGCCGTGGCTTTAGAAAGCACTGAAGCTATGTTCAGGCTTTTTCTGAACCTCGCAAATGTTCCACAATTATGATGGGCCACTTTACTAACCAACAGTTAGGCCTTGTTCACACCAAGTGCGTTCCAGGAGCAGAGCAGTTACAGAACGGATCAAAACTGCGTCCAATATATTCCAATGATATTTTGGGCTTTAGTTCACACCGCAGCGTTCAGTTCCAGAGCATGTAAAAAAAACTGTAGCATGCCCAGTTTTATCTGCTCTGGAATGCACTGAAAGCCCATTTTAAACTAAAAAAAAAAGATTTTTTTTTTAATTTTAACCAACAACGACCCGGAACGCATCAAAAACATGGCAAAAAACGCGGCACAACCCACTGCACTGCGTGTGCAGAAACTCATGCAGATCTGGTCTGCATTTGGTGTGAACAAGGCCTTAGCCATAGAACGAGTAAGCTAAAAGCTCTATACCAGTGGTGACGAACCTATGGCACGCTATGGGGCCCTCTCTGCTGGCACGCAAGCCCAGGTTCAAGGACCACCAATTGAAATAGATCCGACCGAACCGGATCGCCTCAGTACGCGATCCGGGGCAGTTACAATTAGGCAGCGGCCTCTAAACAGGCAGATTAGACGGCCGCTTCCTCCTAGCTAGGACCCTGGGAGGCCCCCGCGAGCGACCGTCTAATCTTGCCTGCTAGAGGTCACCGCTGCCTGATTGTGACCGACTACAGAGGATGTTCGGATCCCCCTTGCGAGCCGCACAGCCTTTCCCCTCCCAGCCATACAGCCCCCCTCCCTGAGAGCCGCACAGGGATTCAGCCCACCTCTCTGCAAAACAGGTAAGCAGGAGAGGGGGCAATGTTCTATTTATTCACTTTTATTATTAGTTCTGTGTGTAATATGTGTGTTTTAATAAGTGCGTGATGTGTGTGTTTCATTACGTGTGTATGTTTTATTGAGTGTATAAATGTTTGATTATGCATGTTTCCCTATTTTGCCTAAGGCCCCATTCACACTGAGCGTAAAATCCCACGAATTCCGCTGCGATATCGCGCATTTTTGCCGCGCGATATAGCGAGAAGTTGTAATGTTATTCAATGGAGCTGTTCTAATATACAGCTCCATGTCGTCAGTCGCTGTAGCTGGCCCCTTTTTCCCGCGGAAGTCGCACAATTTTTCCATTTTTGAATGCAACCGGCCGGTGAAAGTCGCTGGAACGTCGCCCCTGAACAGTCACGCGGATCCGCTTGTAAGGCATGTCGCTTGATGTGAATGGGGCCTAAGGCAGTGATGTTGAACGTTTCTTAAACCCGAGCGCCCAAACTGCAATACTAAACTTATTTTCAGCGCTGGCACTTTGAGGTAAATAAATTGATTTTGCATCGCAATTTGGGCACTCGGTTTCAAAAAGGTTCGCCATCACTGCTCTTTACATTCACTATTGGCAAAACAGCCTCTAATTTTGTGGCTCTCATGGTGATCTCAAGTTCCAAAAAGTAGTAGCCAACAACACTGTGACTTTGATATAACAAATATCAAAGCCCCTGCACTGGCCATATTACAGTTCTCTTCATTCCACCACAAACCACAGCAGGCATATATACCGTTCTACTAATCCCTACACATTAAAGCAATATACAATATATACACATTTCCCCTAATACCAGGAATATATACAGTTCTTCTCACCACAGAAACCATATGTATGGTTCTCTTAAAGAAGAACTCCATGTTAAAAAAATTAACTCTTGCAGTGGGGATACCCCCACATTGCAAGGATTAAGTGCTCATTTTGGTCTACGGTCTAAAATTTAAAAAAAAGATATACTGACCCAATCTTCTGTCCCGCCTGGCTACTACACCGATCCCTGCAGCCTCTTCCCCCCTGACTCCATTGACTTGTATATACTTGTACGCAAGGATGTCGAGGGACATTCTACAGCCAGAGTGGAGAGGGAGAGAGCTGAGCAGTCACTGTCACAGGACTGGGGTTCAGGCGAGTACATTTTTTAAATTTAGGCTCTAGACCAAAACGAGCACTTAACCATTGCAATGTGAGGGTAGAGGCTATTTATTTGTTTTGTATTGCATACTTGTTCCAGATTAGTTACTGAAGCCAACTGATGGCCATGGCAGCCAGAGAACTAATATTTGCACAAGGAAAAAAGTCAGCAATAGTGGTCTACATACTTCCACACCACAGAACTCTGTTAAAAGGAGAACTATGAGGTGAATGATTTTCACTCATCCTCATAGTTAGAGCCGATCTGTGACAAAGAAGCTGTCACAGGTCGGCTCTATTGATCTGGAAGTGAGCAGAAACATGACGCCGATCCGCTCATTTCCCGATCATCTCCCTGCAGTAAGCGGTGACTGTCAGTCAGCGCTCCCCACAGGGATTTCCCCCTCCCCTCTCTGATCCTCCAGCGCTGAGTGGAGGAATGGACAGGGGAGGGGGCGGGCACAGTTAGCTCTGCTCCTAGATAGGCAGAACCAGCTGTCACTCACGTAGCTGGGTGGATCACGACAGTATTGTCGGGATCCATCCCGGCTGTGGCGCTCTCAGTATTGCCCGTGACATACTGAGCTAAGGGTCACGGGAGGAGGTTAGTATATGTCCTCCCATGACCCTAAGGAGAACTATGGGATAAAAAGGTTACCCCATAATTCTCTTTTAAGGACATGACGTAGATATCAAGTGTACTTCAGGTAATGCTTTCCTTGGAGTTTCTTAGTCCTTAAGTAGGTCAGGTAGATTATGTTTATAGTGCTTACTCACAATTATTGCTATCAAAATACATTTGTCATAACCTGATGACTGATGAACCTGTACTAACAACTTTAGAATACAATTTATCATATAAAACTTCACAATTAAATATCAAGTAACAAGTTACACACAGCAGGCAGTATTAGGGTCCAAGTTCAATCCCCCCTCAAAGATACCACCTCCATAGGCTGCACATGGTGTTCCTTCCTTCTGGTACATTAACCTCTTGCCGTCCGCCCGTAGTAAAAAAACGGTTTCAAAACAAATTGGACCAACTGTGTCTAATCCTAGCCATGTACCCACTGATTTGTCTGCTTATCAACTGCTCTATCCAATAACTAAATTAATCTAAAATCAAATAATCAACATTAATATTAAAATTGGCTGCATTATCTCTGATCGGTGTTGGTGAAAAAAAGTTGAAAAGGAACGGTCAACTGTTGCTGTGAAACTCCAAATTTTGTGCATCTTTCAGCTGGTTTGCGTGACTGAAAACTACACAAGTAACACTTGATTGACGGCAAACTCCACTTTAAAAATATAACAAAGGCCATTTTGTTATTAAAAATTACCTTTCCTTTTAAAACAGTATCTGCTGTAATGTTCTAAGTCTGTCAAAAATGAAATGTAATATGGCGACCTGGAAGCGTTCCATACATAGTTGCTGTGCAGAACTGCCCCAGAAATGTCACTTTCTGCTTCTGTGATTGGCTGACTGATTTTCCCAGACGTCTGCACTAAGATACAATTATAATTTTCAACATCCCTTGCTGATTTTAATTTTTGGTGAGATACTCCCTGAGGATTAATTGCTACTAAAGGGATGCAGAGACTGCACCTTTCCTTATTACAACACAGGAAGCCCACCAGCTGGTTATAATGAACCCAGAGTTCAGGGATCACTTTGGAAAGGACATGCTGCAACCAACAGCTTTTTCTTCAGAACAGAAACAGGTAGGAAGCTGCAACAAAGTTTGTTAAAATCCTTGTAATGTATTAATTTAAAAAAAAACTATATGTGCAGTGGGGCTGCCCACTCACTGCACTGGTTAAATGCTCATTTACTTCCAGCGTAACTGTGTAAAGCAGTTTACTTACATGATCCCCGTTCTCCCAGCAGTCAGCACTTGAAGTCCCTATGCTCTGGCCTATGGACTGTCCCTCGGACTCCTCACATATTTTGCAGGGCTACAGGCCTTTCAATTGAACGTGATGAGACGAGTGGGCCTCTGACTTCCAGATTGTGGGGGGTAGAGAGTAGTGATGGGCTCGGGCGTGTTCGCAGCTCCACGTGCCCAGCACGCCAGGAAGCTGACAACGCCGCAGCGCCAATCACAGGCACTGAGACATATCCCGGTCCGCAGCTGCAGAGATCGGGAATTGTCTCCGTGCCTGTGATTGGCGCTGTCAGCTTCCTGGCGGGCTCGGCACATGGAGCTGCGAACACGCCCGAGCCCATCACTAGTAGAGAGAGGCTGAGGGTGCCAGTCTTGTAAGCAAGTCTTTTACCCAGGTACAATAGACCTAAATGAGCATTTAACCCTTGTAGTGTGGGGGTAGCCCCACCGCAATGGGAGTTTAATTTTTTTTCCTAGCTCAAAAATAAAATCAATCAAGATAACATGACAAATGGTCTATGGAGCAATTATTTAAAGCACATGTGTCAAACTCAAGGCTCAGGGGCCATATCCGGCCCACCAGACCATTTCCTAGACTTCTACTTTCAGATCTAGGTATTAAGTTATTACTAAAACCAGTGATTATCGAATGCAGAGGCAATTAAGATTAGATACATTTATATAGTCTTACAGATACCATTGAGGGCAACCATAATGTTGGTGCGGCCCACGATGAAATTGAGTTTGACACCCCTGATTTAAAGTTATCAGAATTTTCTAACCCCGATCACTCAAAGTGGACCATTTGATAACTCTAGAAGTCTGAATAAATACATTCCTGAACAAATAAATGTTACCATGCACAATACCAGTATCAGATTTGAATAAAGCTTATTCTTTTTCCAGTAAAAAGCAGATGTTTAACTTTGTCGCAAGTCGGCACAGCTGCCACTGTCAGAATACAATAGCACGGCAATGGGACTTCCCCCATTCAAGCTGTTCAGTGTTTTTTTTATCATTTGACACGCTTTAGGTTGAACAACAGTAAACTGTAAAAAAAGGAAACAGCTACTGAAGCATCGTTCAGGTGTATCCACTTTATTATTTCAAAATTTGCAAAAAAAAGAAGTATCCAACACCTTATCTCACACATTTAAAGAAGAACTATGAGGTGAGTGAAAATCACTCATCCTCATAGTTGGAGCCCGACATGTGACAATGAAACTATCACAGGTCGGCTCAATATATCGGGAAGTGAGCGAATGCATACTGTTGCTCACTCATTTCTCGATCATCTCCCTGCAGAGAGCCGTGACTGTCACTCACGGCTCCCTGCAGGGATTCCCCCCTCCTAGCTCCAATCCTCCAGCACTGACTAGAGGATCCATCCCGGCTGCAGCGGTCTCAGTATACCGCGAGCTGTAGCTCGCTATATACTAAATTTTGGGTCACAGGAGGATGCTAGTACAGGGGTAGGCAACCTTGGCTCTCCAGCTGTGCTGAAACTACATATCGCATCATGCTTCTGCCTCTGGAAATCATGCCTGTGGCGTGCAATTCCTTATGGGATTTGTAGTTTCAGCACAGCTGGAGAGCCAAGGTTGCCTACCCCTGCGCTAGTATATGTCCTCCCGTGGCCCTAAAGAGAACTATGGGGGAAAAACACTTAACCCCATAGTTCTCTTTTAAAGCAGAACTCCAGGCTTTTAAGCCCCTATGTGATGGGAATAAAATTAAGTGGGAAAAAAAAGTAAAAAATAATAAATAAAAATTACAAAAAAAAATAAAAAAGTTATAAAAAAGTAAAAAATAATAAGTGATCAAATAAAAAAAAATGTAAACCAACCCCGCTGCCCCCGACATCTGCATGCAAATAAACACACGTGTAGGACATTGTGTGTGTACGTTAAAAGCTGCTGCCATTCCACTGTGTGGTAGCCAGGCAGCAGAACTCTCTCTCTCTCACACACACACACACACACACACACACACACACACACACACTTTCGCAAATTGCAAGCACTCATTGGTCAGCGTGGTCAGGTGACCGTGCTGACCAATGAGAAGCGCTATTTAGCACAGTCAAATACAGTTTTGATTAGGGATGCACTGATACCAAGTATTTGGGTGAGTATATGGAAGATTTCTTCTGACTGGCAGTGCTGTAGGGGAACATGGAGCCAGCTTCCTTTGCAATCAGGAAGCGGGGCAGTGACTAATGACCCGCCTCCCGGTTGGCCAGCCGGCTTCCTGGCCAATCAGCATCGAGTCAGTTTCCCGGCCAATCAGAACCTTACTCGCTGCCCGGTTTCCTGAGTGGCCCGGGAAGCTGGCTCGATGCTGATTGGCTGGGAAGCCACTTTCCCGGCCAATCACCACCAAGCCAGCCAATCAACATGGAGTCAGCTTCCCTGGCAATTAGGGCAAACTAGTACTGTTATTTTGCTTTCAGTACTCGCCGATACCGAGCATCGGTGCTTCCTTTGGCATGAAACAGGCTTCCCAGGCAATCAGAAAGCCGGGCAGTGGGTAATGACATGCCACCCGGCTTCCTGATTGCCCGGGAAGCCTGCTTCATGCCAACGGAAGCACCGATGCTAGGTATCGGCGAGTACTGAAAGCAAAATAACAGTACTAGATACCCAAAAACCGGTATTGGTGCATCCCTAGTTTTGATTAAAACTATTTTTTGTATTGGGACAAGTAGATTGTCATGAGGGACAAATAGATTCAGCCCCACTTTAGCCCTTGAACTAGTAGTTTAAAAAAAAAAAATGTCCACACCCCTGATTTTCTATACATAGTGTATAAGATGTGAAGATTCCGAGGGACATACCATTGCTGCAGTGGAGGAGAAGAGGCTGGAACGCTGTAACAGCCTGCCAGCTAAGAGGATACGGTGAGTATAACTATTTTTGACCCTAGGCAACAATGAACACTTAATCCTTGCAGTGCGGGGGTAGCCCCATTGCAATGGTTAAAAGCAGAACTATGAGGTGAGTGATAAAACTGTGACATGTTGGCTCAATAGACCGGGAAGCGAGCGAGCACATAACGTCGTTCGCTTCTAGATCCTGTCCCTGCAGAGAGCCGTGACGGTCACTCACGGCTCCCTGCAGGGATTCCCCCCCCCCCCCGATCCTCCAGTGATGACTGGAGGAACGAACAGGGGAGGGGGCGAGTACAGCTGGTTCTACCTGCAGAGCCATCTGTCAATCACGCAGCTGTAGCTCGCGGTATACTGAGAATGTCCTCCCGTGACCCTGAGGAGAACTATGGGGAAAAACACAGACCCTATAGTTCTCCTTTAGTAAAATTCTCACCCGGAGTTGTTGCGGATTAAAAACGGAACAACATTGTCCACCCAAACCTTTTCTTTTAGTTTGGAATCCATTTAGGGCAGCAACCAACTAATAGCGGTGAACTAGTTGTATAAGCTCCCTCCACAAAAGTTGACTAAAAAAATTAGTTGTGTCAAACAAGGGGACACCAGACAAGGCCACACACCGGTCAAACCGGTTAGCAGGAAATTTGAACAATGTATGGCCTGCTTTAGAGAGGATTTGCCCTCACTTCCTATTGTGTCTTCAAAGGAAGTGGTGTAAATCTTCCAAAGGGAAACAGAAAACAAAATAATAATAATAATAATAATAAAGAAATATATACTGGTACTAAACCCTGCCCCGGTTTACAAACGGTTCTGCTTATAGCTATATTATAGACATACATAGAGGGATGTGAGGTATGGACAGAAACATTCTGAAAAGCACCAACATCCTAACAGTTGTAACTATATTGGGACAAGCAGCCCGACAGCTGCACAGCCACATACAGCTCGCTGTGTACCCCAGTGCCAATAACCAGCACATGAAAACGAGACCCCTATATGCTCACCTCCATTTCCGCAATAACCACAACACTGGGACACTACAGGACTCCTCCACTTCCGGCTCCGTCACCTGCTCCACGTAAGGAACACCAACACGCCCCTTCTACGATGACGTCATCACACGGGTCGGCTCAGTTCCGCATTCCGCCCCACCTCTGTGTGGTCACATGGTCAGCCGTCTGTAAAACCGTCTGGGAGTGAGAGAGAACATTGTGTTAGTAGGTTTTGAATAATTGGTCATGTCTCGGTATTTCCCGAGTTGACCTGATAGGACAGCAAAGTACAGGAAAAGCGTTTTCAGGAGGGCTGAGGGAGGTTGGGGTAAGGGAGAGGTATGGTGGATGAAAGACAAGGGTAAACATGATCCTATTGTGCTGGGGGGTGGCGGTGATAGTTTTCAGCAGTGCACCAGCATTAGGCTCATTAGTAATTGGGAACAAGTCTAATTATTACTGGTCAGGTGGTCCGTGTCTACCCACCACCTCTCTGTTCCAGCGCTGCAGCCTGTCAGTGTTTTTGGTATTCAAGTTACAGAGCTTACAATCTATTAGTGTATGAGGGAGGGTACAGAAAGTGGAAGAGCGTACAATCTATTAAGGTATAAGGGAGAATATAGAAGGTGGAAGAGCTTACAATCTATTATGGTATAAGGGAGGATACAGAAGCTTACACTCTATTAGGGTATAAGGGAGGATACAGAAGGTGGAAGAGCTTAAAATCTATTAGGGTATGAGGAAGGATACAGAAAGTAGAAGAACTTACAACCTATTAATGTATGAGGGAAGGATACAGAAGGTAGAAGAGCTTGCAATCTATTAGGGTATGAGGGAGGATACAAAAGGTAGAAGAGCTTGCAATCTATTAGGGTAGAAGGGAGGATACAGAAGGTTGAAGAGCTTACAATCTATTATGGTATAAGGGAGGATACAGAAGCTTACACTCTATTAGGGTATAAGGAAGGATACAGAAGGTGGAAGAGCTTAAAATCTATTGGGGTATGAGGGAGGATACAGAAAGTAGAAGAGCTTACAACCTATTAATGTATGAGGGAGGATACAGAAGGTAGAAGAGCTTGCAATCTATTAGTGTAGAAGGGAGGATACAGAAGGTGGAAGAGCTTACAATCTATTAGGGTATAAGGGAGGATACAGAAGGTGGAAGAGCTTACAATCTATTAGGGTATGAGGGAGGACACAGAAGGGAAGAGCTAATGGTCTATTAGGGTAGAAAGGAGGAAACAGAACGTGAAAGTAGCCACCACACCAAGCTTACTCCTGTGATGGACTACAATCTCATGTTTAGTTTACTAATTTGTACTGAGATTGTAGTCCATCATGGGAGTGAGCTTGGAGCGCTGGCTACTTTACAATACACACGGGGACCATAGGGAACAAAAGTAGCCACCCCCCAGAAGGAAGGACAGTGTCAGCATAAATTTGATGATTTGAGGATCTACGACTGAGCCATACACAAATAAGAAAAGATTTAACTCCTGAAATTAGTGTCACTTTAATCTGAAATCTTGAATGTGTCCAAATCCTGTGTGCAAAACACCCAAATCAATGAGTCTAGAAAATCACAGTTGTTCAGTATCCACAACTTGACAAAAAACAAGGTAGTGCTGACATTCGTAAACTGTTTCTAGAAGAAAATGTATCCATAATTAATTAGTTGATAATTTGTAATCGTAATCCACAAAATATCCACAATAGTGTCTCCAATTAATTGACACATTATAATCCAGGAGAATTTTGGCACCCCCTCTCAAACATCATCAAAGTCTCAACAGATGTGCATGTTGATATATCAATAGATAAGCAACTTATAAAAGTGTTGTGCGATGTGCAATTGAGTCGTGAATGAACATAAGGTTGTCCATATAAAATGCTCATTGACCCATATTTTGCAGGATCCAAATCTGTAACATCCTATTCAGTGCTTGTCTATATCCAAATAATCAGGTGTGCGTAAAGCTGCTGGATTACACACCCACAAACCACCGGCTTTCAAATGGGCCTTTTCCCCATAGTTCTCCTTAGGGTAACGGGAGGACACAAACTAGCGTCCTCCCGTCACCCAAGGCTCAGTATACCGCAGTAAGACGCCGCAGTATCGCGGTATACTGAGACGCCGCAGCTGAAGTGGATCCCGACAATTGAGACAGGATACGCCCAGCTGCGTGACTGACAGCTGGCTCTGCCTATCTAGAGGCAGAGCCAGCTGTACCCGCCCCCTCCCCCGTCCGTTCCACCAGTCAG